>NW_010551003.1:0-3482 GCF_000687285.1 Phaethon lepturus | reverse complement strand
CTGAACTCACTGCAGTTAAATTTATCTTTCCAGCACTGGAGGGGCTCGAGCCTGAACACAGTATTCCAGGTGGGGTCTAACAAGCACTCTATATAGGGACTTTGTTTACCAGTCCCTGGATACAGCCCAGCACACTTAACTTTCATTGCCAGATAAAAAGACAACCAAGATCAGCGCAGACTCCCAAGGATGCCATCTTTATCCTTTGCTGGTTTCAGCCCGGAGATAAGGCCTTCTCCCACCCACTGCCTTAGTCTGATCCTCAGGCTGATAAAGAGTTCACTCATCATCTAAAGGAGAAAGTGACCAAACATACAGGAGTGCAACACAACCTGGATTACTTCTCACTGCATCTGCAACTAGCCGTAAAACACAGAGCAGCTTTCTGGGAGTATGCACCAAGAGTTACAGTGGTTTAATTTGTTAATTAAAACTGGTTTAATTCACAGGTATTATCCAAGTTCTAGCTACCCTCTCAGTGAATTACAGAAGGCAACTGAAAAAAGGAAAATTTCAAGAGACTGTTTAGTATTTGGCACACACATAAAACACTAGTTTTAAAAAAAGACCAGGCTGCCTTAATTAAAAGGCTACAAGGAAAAATAATTCCAGACTTACAAAATATTTTTAAGTGTATTCCCACAACATTTTTTAAAACCTCACAATTTATTGTCTTTATGCACTCCAAATACTTGAGTTACTCTTTAGAGGACACTAACATACTTTCAATGTCTCAGACTGGACCTTACATGGAATTTTTTGATAATTTTTTTCTAATCAGGAATTCCCAAGTTGCAAAAACTCCTGAAGAAATTTTCTAACAGAAGTGTGAGTTTAAATTAATTTTCTAGTTTTGATAAAGAAAGTTTGAAACTGTCTAAAAAGAAACACTGTCTATTTTGCTATTTTTTTCCTCAATGTTTCAGCCATTATAAACGCATGGAAAATTTTATTTTAATGGAATGAGTGAATCAGACCAAAATGCATTGCCTGAGAGTCACTGGCAAGCTGGAACAGAAAACCTCAAACCTAAGCAAGAATTACACTGCTCTTGTGTGGCAGCATGCTGCTCAGTCACACGACAGCAGCAGGTGAGCCTGGAGAGACTACAGCCAGCCAGCCAGCTCCTTGGACTTTGAGGGACAAAGGTGAGAGCTCAGAAAATTGGCAAGACACGAAATGAAAAGGTGTGCACAGAAGTTACATAAATGAATAAAAGGATCACCATCTCTCATGATTACTCAAAGTTGGATGTTTTCATTCTGTTGCCTTAGGGAAGCACAATGGGTTAATAGACCCCTGTGGGCCTGCCCCACCATTTGGTGAATCTTTCCTGTGCCGCTGCAACAGAAGAGCCACCTGCATGGTATGAAAGGCTACAGCTGAACTAAAATTATGCCTGCCACAACAAGGTCTTCTAGAAGCAGAGGTGACTCTATACCACTTCATTCTCTACCTACATCCTCCCTCAACCCTCATACATTCAGCTAACAACTAAGTACTGTCATGTAACACAGAGGCTTCTGGAGCAACCACCAAAATCCATGGGTAGAGTCCAACCTTTTGTACATGCAACCTCTGCAAGTTCCTCCGTCATAGGGTGAAGTTGGCTCATGGACAGAAGCTGGGAGCATCGAGGTTGTGTTCACAAGCTGTACAGACTTCTAAAGGTGGCAGGCACATGGATAGGAAGAAGGGAATGCAAGCAAGTCTGTGCTTTCCAGAAAAATTAAAAATGTAATTTAAGTATTCTCTAATCACCAGAAATTCATTCACTAGTTTTTACAAAAAATTCAACAGAAACTTACCCAAAAGTCAAATTTCTCTGTCTACCCAAACGAAGGAAGCAATGGTGCCAGCAAGTAGGATAAATGCAGGCAAAGACAGTTTACCTGTGTCTGATTTGAATAGCATCACTTTTATAGTTTCCCATTGCTCAACCCAAAACACCAAGCAGGTAAATCTACTCACTTCTTTCCTACCTCTACATCAGGATGAGACCATCAATGCATTATAAATACACTGGCTTGAGAGAAAGAAAGAAATTTCATTTCCAACTCCACCTCGAACTCCAACTAGCAAACTCCAGTTTCCTACTCTTATGACTTTCTAAGGCAATATTTAGGCTAAGTATGTTCTTGTTTTACTCAATCCACTATCACCTGCAGTATTTAGAAAGTTTTTCCAAGTTCTCTCCAAATATTCTGTATTATCTCAGTGTCTGCAACAGCTGAAAACAATACTGCATGTTTATTTATATTTAGAACTTCTAAATTATTTCTGTATAGATGACATATACTTCACTTTGACACTTTAGTCAGCACAGGATGAACACTTTGCCGATTCTCAGCCAACAGTTAAGGTTTGGAAAATAAAAATGAATTCTGAAGAGTAAGTACCTGCAAACATTTTGATTTGTACTTAACTCCAGTCTTTCAGTTGCTGTGTATCTCTAACCATTTTGTTGTGTTAGAGCCTAAAACGCTCAGAGCAAAAACATTACTTTTTTAATAGTAAATTATTGTTTTCCACTATTATTACCTACTCCTAAACCTGGAAAAAGCTGGGCTGTTTTCACTACGCAGCTGCAATGGCTTTTATGGGACAACCTAACCTCCTCAGGAGACAACAAAGTAACGAAACAAGCTATAATCCACTGTCATTTAAGAGTTATTTAAAGATTATTTTCCATCAGAACAGTTACTAAAAAACATTTCTACATGGAAACTACCACATGCCCTTATGTGAATTTTGAAATTTTTATTATAAGGTTCTGACAAGCTTGGAAATGCAACTTGCCACCTGTTACATCAGAAAGTACAACCAACATACAGTTGCTAGGATCTGGCAGACAGTTCACTTGAAACAGTAACCAGTTTACAAAACTACAGGTAAGTTTGGAAAGGCATCTTGGTCCTTACGCTTTAAGGCACTGAAAGAGGACTGTTTATGGAGATATATATCTCTATATATTTACATGATAAAGAGTCCGCTGCAGTTCCACCAAAGCTTCCTTCCAAGAAGGCCACAGTTCTTTCACCTCGATAATGCTTTTAGCCGCATAACCATTACTCCAGGCAGCCTGGAAAGTCTTATTTTCACATCTCTACAGGGAGGATAATTATAATGCAGCAGCGCGGACAAAACTGGAAAGGGACCTACCTGCTGACAATGGCTTTGGCTATCAGGCCACCTGAACCAAGGCTGGAACCAAGCAGCACTTGGAGACACACTTGCAATCCACAGTATTTCAAAGTCAGTGAAAAGCAAGTTTTTATACTTCCTCCATCCCTTCGGCTCTTGAACTCTTTTCAGCTTTTCCAGTCATGTTCCCCTGTTTTAACCTGTTTTTGTCTCCCCTGGTGCGTCCCCTACAACGAACAGCTAAAACTAGACGCGGAAAACAGGACAACCATTAACGCTACAGAAGAACCGAGACGATTCAACCCTGAGCGCTGCCAAGAGGTTAAAAAAAAAAAAAA
>NW_010551002.1:8106-15922 GCF_000687285.1 Phaethon lepturus | reverse complement strand
AATAATTTATAATTTATAATAAATTTTAATAATTTATAATATTTATAATAATTTTTATTATTTATAAAAAAAATTGTTTCATTGACTTTTTAGTCACATTTAGAACAGAATTTCAGTTCCTATTTCTCCCTCCAAGGACTGAGAAGACACCTGAGGAAAAGTATTGTACAAAAAAAAACTAACATTAAAGATACTGGTGGAGGGTTTCCTATCACAAGGGCAAAAGCAATTACAACTCTGCTCTGTATGCGTTAGCAAATTGAATATTCAGCCCATGAATACACAGAAGAACAACCCATGGAGGTGCTTATTCAATTACGGTCGACAGCAACCAGTATTTCAAGCCAAAGCACTGACAGAGATGTGTCCCTGTAATCAGTGTGGTGACAGCTCTTCCAGCAACGAGCTCGGAGCAGCAGCAAGCAGCCAGCTCACCCGGTGCTCCTGTCACCTCCACCAAGAAAAACCCAATAACGTCACAAAAACAGCTACCACCAGCAACACCACAGTAAGAACAAGCTATAAAACTGGATAGAAAGAAGTGGTATTACAGCTCAGTGCTACCTCCGTAGCATTATATCAACAAGATTTTAACCTCGGTAAGTGGATTTTGCGAAAGTGTCACTAGCAGTCCAGATTTCCGTTTTCTCTGCAGTAATATTACTGAGTTATTGCAATGCTGCTGGCATTTAAAATACCAACAGCTTTCCTTGTTAGCACCAGATCGGGTGGTTTCTGTGTTCCTGGAAGGAGGACATAGATAATCATGATAAATAGAAGGAAGTAGCAGTGTAGTGGTGTTTAATTTGAATTTACGATTGTTAATCTTCATTATTTTGTGAGGTGTTCAGCGAGGTGCTTCAGAAGGACTATTTTACCAGACATACAAGAATTGGGAATAAAGTAGGTGCTTCAGTGAGGCAGCCTGAAGCCCACCATATAAAAAAGGTGCGACTGGAGTAACCTCCGGTATCCTGACAAACAGGATAACAGAGCTCCATCACCCAGGACGACGGGGACTGGTTTTCCTCTGTAAAGGCTGTGTCGTGCATCCATGCAAATTACCCACAGAGCACATTTTTAATTATTTAATAGGTCTGGATGCTATAACCTCTCTTTTCTCTAATTTACCCCTGGAACTAAGTGGGTACTGAGGAGATTACTTAGGGTGATATATGGGGCTATAATTAGGATGAAAGGCAGAAGTAGGCTGTATATCAGGAAACAAACTGAGAAGTGTTAGGCCAGAATATTCTACCCACACATCAGACTGGAAAACCCTGAAAAACACACTGCATGTAGTGTTACCGTTCACAAGACTCTCTTGTGCGTGTCACAATACATGTTGTGTTTCTCACAGCACCAGCTCCCGCATCCCTACCGGGAGATCCCAAGAGACATCTCAGCGCTCATTTCCAAAATTGGCTTTACATGCCAGAGCATTGAGGGTTAATGAAAAAGACTTAAACAGGCAGAGCAAATGAATGATTCAAACTCAAAAGCAAGCGAGCACAAGTATTATTTTTAAATATGATTTCTTAAAAGCCAGCTATGATTGTTTTGAGTGCTGACTCACTAATGTGAGAACGTGGGGTTGGCAGTGCAGTGTAAGCAGTCATGCTGGGAGGACAACCTCTAACAAGCTGGTAAGATCCATCCCCATTGTTATGAGGGCAAACTGCTCGTGTAGCCTGCCTTCCTGAGGAAAAGGAATTGAGTGAAGGAGAAGATTCAAAATGCTTGGCCTAGAGCATTATCAAAAGTCAAAAATTGCACAGAAGACATTATCAGAACTCAAAAATGACACAGAACTGCTGATGTTTTAAAGAGTTAAACTATTTGAATCATCATGTTTAAACACAGACAACTGAAAGTTGCACTTAGAATTTCCAGTAAGAAAACAAATGGTTAGAGCTCATTGAATTTTATCCAAATTTGATTTTTAATAAAAATTTTCCTGGAGATTTTAACATAAATTTCCACAGAAAAGATTTCCAATATAGACAGTTATTTTTGCTCATTTTTATTTCATCTCAGTACTTATTCTGTAAAGTTGAGTTTATATTAATTAGCTGCTAAGAAAATTGTAGAAAAACATTTTACTTTTTTTTCCATGATGTTTCTCACTAGCTGGTCTCTCACCCATCATTTTCCTGTTATGTAAATAGGTCTGCAAGGTATTTTATTATGGACTTAGGCAGCTCATCATTGCACCCATCTTTAAAAACAGTGGCAAAGAGGACCCTGGGAACTACCGACCTGTTAGCCTCAACCTCAACTCTGTGCCTTGGAAGATCATGGAGCAGATCCTCCTAGAAGCTATGCTAAAGCACATGGAGGGCAGGGAGGTGATTTGAGACAGCCAGCATGGCTTCACCAAGGGCAAGTCCTGCCTGACCAACCTAGTGGCCTTCTGAGGCCACTACATGTGGCCTTTGACATGGTCCCCCACAACATCCTGCTCTAACTTACAGAGATGGACTGTTGTGTGGATGAGGAACTGGTTGGATGGTCACATCCAGAGGCTGGTGGTCAATGGCTCAATGTCCAGACGAAGATCAGTGATAAGCTCTCCTCTGAGGACAGGCTGAGAGAGTTGGGGTTGTTCAGCCTGGAGAAGAGAAGGCTCCGGGGAGACCTTATTGCAGCTTTCCAGTACTTCAAGGGGCCTTACAAGAAAGATAGGAACAGACTTTCTATCAGGGCCTGTAGCGATAGGACAATGGTTTTAAACTAAAAGAGGGTAGATTTTGACTAGATGGAAGGAATAACTGGGGTGGTGAAACCCTGGCACAGGTTGCCCAGAGGAGTGGTAGATGCCCCATCCCTGGAAACATTCCAGGTCAGGTTGGACGGGGCTCTGAGCAACCTGATCTAGTTGAAGATGTCCCTGCTTATTGCAGGGTGGTTGGACTAGATGACTTTTAAAGGTCCTTTCCAATCCAAACTATTCTATGATTCTATGATCAGTCTCAATGGAAGAAAATAATTTTTTCTACCCATCTTTATTGGATAAGATTTCAGTCCCTAAATACACATAGATTTTTACAATGAACAAATGTTCTTTCACTTTCCTCATCAAGAGATCCGAATTTCACTTGCAGTTTATCATGGTGTTTTACTCTTATTACACAGTGCATGAAAATTCAGCTCTCAGTGAGACAATGGAGCCACTTTCTTGTTTTCCTATAAAGTACAGCATATGCATCTGTTTCAAAGGCAAGTTATGGATTTGGGAGAGGGAGGGAGAGCTTTCATCCTGAACATAGAAAGACAAAGAGAATAATATAACCTATTAATATCATGAATATGATAGAAGGATTGAATAGATTATGCAGCTTAAATTATGAAGCATTTATCACTGTTTTGACAGGCAAAGATAAAGACCAGACTGGACTTTATTGCCTACACAGCAAAATACTCATCCATCTGAAAGCCAAAAGAATTTCTATCTTTCTTCTAAAGTCATTAGGGAAGACCTATTACTGGAATTAAGCTGATGCTGATATTTCTGCATGTTCAGCATAAAGTTAGCTCCAAGTTCGATCTCACAGATAAAATCTCAATACATACTATTAAAACAAAAATCACTTTTCTTCTTTAAATTTTCTAGATATTAAATAAATGTTCCTAGGTGATATATTTTGCCTTTAATCTTCTTCAAAACTAGCTTCAATTTACTAAGTCTTTTCATATCTTCTTCCTTGCCTGTCCATCCCTTCCTCTGTTCTGACTTCACATTTTCAGCTTCCTGACTTACAAAATCATCTCTTTCAGCTCGGAATAGGAAGTTAAGTAGGGGCAGTCTGCTTGGAGTACTGTGTTGTGTGTGTGTTAAACACCCACATTGGCCACAAACATCTGTGAACTTTGGTGCATTCAATAGCAGTCCCATTTTGTTATGTTTGTGAGGAATTATTTAAATTTTTTAGCTATGCATTGTGGGATCAAGGTGTAGAAGAGCTGCTGTCCTAGTATTTTTAGTATCGATGTGTTTGGTGATTTTCGGTAATACATTAGAACTAATGTAAAATATGGCAACCTCATTAATTTCTCATGAGGTTATCTTCCTCCTTAAACGAATTGCTGGCTGACAAACCACTTTTCAACAAATACTGCAGATGGGAGAAGGTACAGTATAGCATCTATATGTCATTAACAAATAAATCAGGACTCACAACCCACCCATCACTCATTATATGCCTCCCTCAGGTATGCCCCATATTTGTGCCTTTATTTTAGCACTTGAAAGTTGTTGCATTGATGTCTGTCTGTTGTATCACCAAAGGGAATCAGTCATGAGGAGTTACTCTCAATTTCTGTTTCATTCCCAGATGCCTTTAATCTTGTTATGTGGCAAGTTGGCCAGATGGCCTTGGACCAGATTACTTCAGAAAAGCAGGTGGTTTCCAATGCATGGTCTTGGCAGAGACTGAGATAGTTATAAATAAAATATATCCTAGATGATAATAAAGAATCAGAAGAACATATTATAAGAGTATCATGAAGTGTTTGACAATGTCTTGTTCATACATACATATGTTATTGTGCCTTAGTTATATATGCTTAAAGCTACTTTTTTAAATGCCTGTTCAGAAAAGTGATCTTTACCTAATGATGAATGGACATCTCAAAACTAGTGATTCTGCCTTACTAGTGTGGAAAGAGAAAGTAGAAGAAAGTAATAAGTTTGCAATTCTTTTGTATCATGAGGCACAGCTGCTTGGTAGAGCTTTCTGAAGACAACAGTTAAAAGTGTGGATTTACTTTACCGGGACTTTACTTTGATCCCAGCCCTATCTGTGATACGGTGGCCATCCGCCACCAGATGATGGCGTGAGCAAGGGTTCAGATAATATAGCTGGGCATCAATGTGATGCTCACTGATGCATATTCAGATGTGCTGGAGTTGCAAGTTCTTCCAAAAAACTTTGTACCAGAGTAAGAATTGAGAAGGCAATTCAACGTGCCAACTTAAGAAATAGTTTTAGACAGCAGCAGAAACCTCTGAGGTCAGGAGGTGAAGACAACCCAAGTGCAAGGATTTGACGTTTCTCTCTGCTGGTGGTAGAACAGTAAGTACAGGTTAGAGCAAGGGTCTGCTTTAAAGACCTGGTCTTTCAAGTCAGTCTTGGGTGGGGATCAGACTCCCTGCTTATATGAAAGTCAGGAAGGCAAGCCAGTTGGAATCCATCTTTGGAGGTAACCTCTGCAGTCCTCTGTGTTATCATTAATGTTGAAGTATTTCATTAGATGTTACAGTAGAGACAAGTAGACCAGTGGGTTTCATTCATAGTCTCCCTTGAAGAGTGTGAAGTTGTGAGAAGTACAGTTGTGTAGAAGTACTTGTGAGAAGTACAGAATTAATGCACTTTTAAAGCTGTGCTGAAGATCTGCTGCCAAAGAGAGCTGGGCTGGTTTTCTAGTGCATGTGCTAGGTTTTAATTTCTGTCAGACAGGAATGCTCTGCTGAGGTGGAGTGCTTCAATCACTCATCTCCTCCTGGAAGTTAGTCGCCTGAGTTAAATCAGACCCTTCTTATGAAAATAGGGAGAAAGGCACTCTTAAGCCAGTGCAGTAGCAGCAGCTTGTGAAATAAAATTCAAGTCCAAGCACAGGAATGTAAAAAAACAGCTTCCTAAAACCCAAAGCCTCAGCCCTTCAACCCTTGTACTTCCAATATGACGCATAACCAGAAAATCTCCAGAATCTTATTTCCACTTGTTTGGTTGGCTCTTCACCAGCTGGAGCCTGAAGATACCTATTATACAGAGCCCCACATGTGGAATGAGAGCAGAAGGCTGGGTCTGAGAAACTGCTGAGGTTGAAGGACAAGTTTCATGTAGTTTTTTGACACTGCCAACAATAGGAAGCCACTGTAAATGTATTTTAAAGACATTTAAAGAAAAAGTAGGGTGTAAATGTTCTGTACAGGTGTTTAAAGTAGCAGTTTGGGCTGGAGAAACCGAGGAACTTTTGTTCCTTTGGGTCTTACATCCTTATTTACAGCAAAATAATACCAAATAATACCAAAAGCCACAGATTTTAAAGTTCAAAGACTGTAGGTTTCCCATTTCCCTTTGAAGAAAGTTGTTAATTCAGCTCGACACACTTATGTAGTTTAGCCAGGATGCATCAATGAAGATTGGGGGTAAATAATGTATTACACTGATCTGTCAATTAATGATTAATTTACCATCAAAATAAAGAAATGTTGTGTTTCATCAGTCTCAAACTACTATTTTCATTTCGTTATAAATAATACAATACTTATGTAAGGCACACAGTTTTTTTTAAAACTTCCAGCAAGAAACAGTCAGAAGGCAAATCAACAGCAACTTATACTTTCAAAAAGCCAAAATATAATAAATATGTTTCCAGTGGACACACCTGTAAACCCCATGCTGCTCACTTGCTTTTCATTTCAGTGCCTGTGCAGGCATTTTGTCAGATTCAAGCAAAGACATAACCTATCGTGATATACACTTTACGGGTACATCGACTAATTATTCCACCTTAAAAACCTAGAAAATGAACAATCTAGACAGGCAAATAAGATAATGCAATCTTCATTTTACAGCTGGAAAACTGAGTCAGGGAGCAACAGTAAAAGATTGTGCAGAAACCTCATGACAGAGTTAGGAACTGAGTCCATGTGTCTTGAATCCATCACTCTTAATCATCATACTATATATATGCCCAAGAAAAGTGACAACTTCTTCTGCAACTGGTGGAAAATATACACTTTTTGCTTTCATAAAAAATAGCAATTTTTACCAATTATATACATAAACATATACACATCTACCTAGCAGTTTATTTATACATACTATCATCTTTTTATATTATATACATAAAAATTTAAATCAGAGCAAAAAGTAATTTGTAAAACCAGAAAATTGAGCTATGCCAAATATACATAATTATGATGCCATACTTTGGTCATGAAAGTGTTTTGGCAAATGTGAGACAATGGTTCTAAAGGTTGTGCCTATTATGCTCAAATTAATTTTCAATAATAAAATTAAGTTAATTCAAAAGGCATCTTGGGAGGTAGAGTAGGATAGCCAAAACCATATCAACTGCATGAAAACACAAGTCTAGCAACAGCTGAGTGGCTGCCAAGCCGTATGCTAGTGTGAAGTACAACAGAAATGTGTGAACAACAGATTTGGAAAGAAAGGTAGAAAAAAAGACACCTGTAATTACCATTCTAGCAAGAAGATAACAGCACAAAATATATGGGAAGACCTTGGCTGACCTGTTTCATTATGTATGGAACGCAGCTTTAATGACATCCACAGGCTGTGTAAAACCAGGAAGGATTTCCTTTTGTTTTAGAAAAAATCAACAAGTTATGGAACTGAGAACTAAGCAGGTGTTCTTTCATTTTATTTGCTGCTTTTGGCAGTGTCACAGTTTAACCCAGCAACTAAGCACCACATAGCTTACTAGCTACACCATACTATGAAGAAAATTGACTCTATCCCAGCCAAAACCAGCACAGGCAGCAAAATCCTCTACCTTTCACAATGAACCAGCAAGGATCTCTTAATCTCCTCATTGCAACTGGGACTAATTTAACATACAAGAGAAAGCACAAGAGAAGTAAACTTTATTTAGAAATCAAGGAGAAGCTACCATAGAAACTTTGCTTTTCCAGTGCTCAGATCTCCTTACTCCCGTGCTCCAACGTGCACAGATCCTCTGGGTCCAGCAGAGTTGTAGCACACATCCCAACACTTTGGAAGCTGTTGACTAGGAGAGGTTTATAGCCCTCCAGCATCAACCTGACTGGGGGATCTTCCTCTTTCCC
>NW_010551002.1:3144-7962 GCF_000687285.1 Phaethon lepturus | reverse complement strand
TCACTTCTCATCTATGAAGGTCATCTACTTTTGAATGTTTAACAAATAACATGATTTCTTCCATTGTACTCTTACTGGCTAACACGAAGTGGGAAATTTTGAATTATTTTGAATTATTTGAATTATTTTGAATATTTGAATTATTTGAATATTGAATTATTTGAATTATTGCATAAGGGAAACAGTCTTGCTGCGGATGGAACTAAGCCACCGGCCTCAGGAGAACATGACGTGGAGGTCAGGTTGATACCGGGATGTTTTAAGACAGTCTCTCTTGCGTATTTCAGTGCTGTCTGCCAAGGCATGGGAACACAACCACCACTACATTTGCTTCTGTGACTGCGAAACTTTTCCACGGTGCTGGAGATGGCTCAGGTACTGGCAGCAGTGTAGCTCAGTATTTAGCTGCCTGCCAGACAGTCTCCACTGAACGGTATCTGAGCAAGCTAATTTGAAGCTAGGTCTAGCATAGCTTTGTGGCAGTGCACCAGCAATAGATACAGACAGCAAGACTGGAACCACCTGCAATACTCATTGGATCACAGCGCAGGGACAACCAAACAAGAAATGTACACCACTGTAGTGTGAAAACTGGAATTAAGCTAGGCAGTCTATTACAGATGTGCTATATTCTGCATGTAATGTACAGCTGACTGGAAGACTGGGCCAAAAGAATCGTGTGAGGTTTCACAAAGATAAATGCAAAGTCCTATATCTGGGACAGAATAATCCCCAGGTGGGATTATCAGGCTGGGGTCTGACTGCCTGTGAAGCAGCTCTGCTCAAAAGGCCCTCGGGGTCCTGGGCAACAGCAACCTGGCATGAATCGGCCGCGTGCCCTGACAGCAGCGGTGAAGGCAAAATATGTCC
Organism: Phaethon lepturus; assembly: GCF_000687285.1. Taxonomy (NCBI): domain Eukaryota; kingdom Metazoa; phylum Chordata; class Aves; order Phaethontiformes; family Phaethontidae; genus Phaethon; species Phaethon lepturus. The sequence continues at coordinate 7,092 of NW_010551002.1, read as the reverse complement.
TGGGCTGCATCACTAAGAGTCCAGCCAACAGATCAAGGGATGTAATTCTCACTCTTTACTCAGCACTTGTCAGGCCACACCTTTGGTTCCCCCAGGGTCCAAAGACACAGGAGAGGGTGCAGGGGAAGACTACCAAAATGATCAGGCGAATTGGAGAAGCTGACATGTGAAAAATGGCTGAAGGAGTAGGGTTGTTCAGCCTGGAGAGGACAGGGCTCAGGGTGATACATTCATAGTCTGACAAAATAGGAGGAAGGTAGGCTCTTCACATGGCTGCGTGATGAGAGAACAAGAGGCAATCAGCACAAGTCCCTTCAGGGGACATTCTGCCCGGATATAGGAAAGAAAACTTTCATTTATCCAGAGTTATCAGCTTCTGTGGGAGGCAGCATACTCCTCGCTTTCGTGACAGAAACTCATCCAGACTAAGCCACTGTCCTGCTGGCATTTCCCTCCTGGTTGACTTAGTTTTTCACATCCAGACTATGACTATGAGAGGAAGACAGACTAAATTATTACTGTCCTGTGTGAAGTACTTTGAGATCTAAAGATGCTGTGCTGGAAATAGGTATGGGGTTTATTATATTTATTGTTAATGAACAACATATATTTAAAATTTGAATGTTTCTGTCCTCAACAAACATCTGTTTAGGAAGCGAGTCGGTAAATTGCTCTAAATGACATCTATTGTAAATGATAACAACCACTACACAAGCATTTGTCCAGCTCAGTCCCAGATCATTATTGATTTACACCATTTGTGGGTAAAAAGTAGAAGTGATTTGGTCATGAACATGAAACAGCTGGCACCTTTTCCTATAGCTTTGGTACTACTGGTGTTGGGATCATTCTGCACAGCTTGGCCTTGAGGAGAAGGAGCTGTGTGGGAAACAGCTAAGAAGCAGTAAGAAAAACAGGATGGAACCCAGGCCGCGTAGCAGTATCTGGCATTGGGAAGCTGGTAAACAGCTGGACACCTGCAGGGCTTGGCCTTGAGGAGAAGGAGCTGTGGGAAACAGCTAAGAAGAAGTAAGGAAAACAGGATGGAACTTGGACCACGTAGCAGTAACCGCAAGTAGGAGGAGTATGATAATGTAAGATAATGTAATCTTTAGAGCTAAGTCAATGATTGTAAGACAAGTATGCATAAGGTAGAATTCAGTGTATAAATATGTGTAGGGTTTTGCAATAAAGTTGAAGCTTGCTTTATCACTCATATTGGGTTGGCTGCTTGTCTTCCCTCGCTCGTCGCATACTGGCACGAGGAAACATCATAGAACCTGCAACATGTATGTAAAAATGCCAAATATGGATTTATGGATCTTTAACTATTGAAAAACACTAAAAGCAATACCTATGAACTGGAAAGGGGGAAGGCACCAGTACAATAGAGTTTAATAGTTCTGAAAAATTTTATTATTATGTATAGAGGGTTGAGTTTAATTAAACACTTAGGTGATTTTTTTTTTTTTTTTTTTTTTGTAATTTTGCAAACTTTTGCTTAATTTCTCTTGGCTTAAACATAAGAGGGCTCTAAGATCCCCAATTGACTATGTAAAGTGAGAGCAGGGAAGAACTGAAGCATCTGTTTGGCTGTCTAGGACTAAATAATTTTTTTTTTTTTTTTTTGTAATTTTGCAAACTTTTGCTTAATTTCTCTTGGCTTAAACATAAGAGGGATCTAAGATCCCCAATTGACTATGTAAAGTGAGAGCAGGGAAGAACTGAAGCATCTGTTTGGCTGTCTAGGACTAAATAATAGCTGTGAAAAATGTTCTTGCAATGTAAATTCCACCTCATTTTTATCTACCTATAATCCCTGATTCAAAGCTCAGCAAATGTTATATGATTCTTCGGTAAGCTTCACCCTTTGCATTTGTAGTGAAGATCTCATTCTTCAGCAGATCTGTTCTGAACATAAGTTTTGCCACTCAAAGATTTTGCCCTTCTTCAGTGAGTGTATTTTTCTACTAAGGAAATTGTTTTCCAGTGTTTTGGTACTTTTGATCTTGTTTGTGAATTAGTTGTTTAAAACACCCTTAATTTCTTCTGAGTTTTGGGTTCACACAGTCTTAGTTGTCTTTGATCATTTGTCCCCAAGCATTTCAGCTTCCATCTAGATTACATTAGCAAATCCCATTATATTCCCATAGCTAAATCCCTCTGCTGTTTCTTCCAGTTGGCTATGAAGACAGATAACTTTCCACTTTGTCCTCCGCGCATCCTTCCTGCCCTTCAGAGTAGAGGCCCAGATGCACAGGACAGGTGGAGAACACTCATATTTCAGCTTAGCCTAGAGGCCTATAGATTTTCTTATAGTCCTATATAGGGCACTGTTTTTGTTTTTCTAAATAAAAATATGTGAGTTTGAGTCCTTTGAGGATAAGACCAAAACCCGGTTTCCATCTTCCCCGGGCTAGTGCTTTAGCCCCTGTGAAGTGCACAAGAGAGAAGGGCTTCCAGGAACACTTCTCTTTTTTTAATTTCCTTTTTTTTATTTATATTTGCTGGCTTAAATGTCCTCCTGCTCTACACCCATGACTTGTCTCTTGTCTTGTCTCCACCCAGGACACCTAGATAATTCTGTTTTCCATACACGGATTTTAGGTATTTAACATGAGTATCTGAATTTCCGGCCTTGTGGAGGGAAGTGTCTGGTAACTCTGAATATTGTCACACTTAATCTTAGATCCGCAAAAGGTTCTTGAAAAATATCCTGTAACTCCCATGGGACCTCTCCAGGAGAGCAGAGGAATCAGCCCAGTGTAGCAGCTTAACCATGGCTACACTACCTACTGTTCACTCTTTTCTCTATAGACATGCTTGAATTTCAGTGTGAGGGGCCATAACCCATGTCCCCACCTGTCGTTGTTACTGTTTGGAAAAAAAAGGACATAAGAAAAATTGACACAAATCTTCAGATCTGATGTGACATGTGGAATAAGTGAAGAACAATAATTCTTCCTTCCATTTTGATCTCTGTGAAACAGCAAATAGTAGCAAAAAGACAATTACGTTTAATAACATATATTGAAGTGTCTTTATAGAATCATAGAATCATAGAATCTTTGGGTTGGAAGGGACCTTTAAAGGTCAGCCAGTCCAACTCCTCTGCAATGACCAGGGACATCTTCAACTAGATCAGGTTTCTCAGAGCCCCGTCCAACCTGACCTGGAATGTTTCCAGGGATGGGGCACCACCACCTCTCTGGGCAACCTGTGGTGAAAAATTCACCTCATGGTGAAAAATTTCCTCCTTCTATCTAGTCAAAATCTGCCCTCTTTTAGTTTAAAACCATTATCCCTTGTCCTATGGCAACAGGCCCTGCTAAAAAGTCTGTCCCCATCTTTCTTGTAAGCCCCCTGTAAGTACTGGAAGGCTGCAATAAAGTGTCCCTGGAGCCTTCTCTTCTCCAGGCTGAACAACCCCAACTCTCTCAGCCTGTCCTCAGAGGAGAGGTGTTCCATCCCTCGGATCATTGTTGTATCCCTCCTCTGGACCTTCAGGTCCATGTCTTACCTGTTCTGAGGGCTCCAGAGCTGGACACAGGACTCCAGGTGGGGTCTCAACAGAGTGGAGTAGAGGGGCAGAATCACCTCCCTTGACCTGCTGGCCATGCTGTTTTGGCATGGCCAAAATACGGTTGGCCTTGTGGGCTGTGAGCACACATGGCCGGCTCATGTCCAGCTTTTAACCCATCAGTACCCTCAAGTCCTTCTTGTCAGGGCTGCTCTCCATCCCTTCATCCCCCAGACTGTACTGATACAGGGGCTTGCCCCTACCCATGTGCAGGACCCTGCACTTGGCCTTGTTGAACCTCATGAAGTTCACACAGGCCCATTCCTCAAGCTTGTCCACGTCCCTCTGGATGGCATCCTGTCCCTCAAGCGTGTCAACCGCACCATTCAGCTTGGTGTCATCTGCAAACTTGCTGAGAGTGCACTCGA
>NW_010551002.1:0-2607 GCF_000687285.1 Phaethon lepturus | reverse complement strand
TGAGCTTCATCTGGACATTGAGCCGTTGACCACTACTGTCTGGATGTGACCATCCAACCAATTCCTCATCCACTGAATGGTGCACCCATCAAATCCCTCTCTCTCCAATATAGAGAGAAGGATGTTGTGAGGGACTGTGTCAAAGGCCTTACAGAAGTCCAGAGAGATGACATCCGTAGCTCTTCCCTTGTCCACTGATTCAGTCACTCCATCTTAGGCAGCCACTAGTTTGGTCCTTGCCCTTGGTGAAACTGTGCTGACTGTCTCAAATCCCCTCCCTGTCCTCCATGTGCCTTAGCATAGCTTTTTAGGAGGATCTGTTCCAGGATCTTCCCAGGCACAGAGGTGAGGCTGACGGGTTTTCCCAGGGTCCTCCTTGCTACCTTTTTTAAAATGGGTGCAATGTTTCACTTTTTCCAGTCTCCAGGGACTTCATCTGACTGCCAGGACTTTTCAGATATCCTGGAGAGTGGCCTGGCAACTACATCAGTCAATTCCTTCAGGACTCTAGGATGTATGTCAGGTCCCATAGACTTGTGTATGTTCAGGTTCCTCAGGTGGTCTCAAACTTGATCTTCTCTTACAGTGGGAAGAACTTTGCTTCTCCTGTCCCCATCTTGCAGTCCATCCCCTCAAGAGGTGTGAGAAGAGAGACTGCCAGTGAAGACTGACACAAAGAAGTCACTGAGTACCTCAGCCTTCTCCTCATCCATTGCTGCCAGTCTGCCAGTCTTGCTCATCAAAGGGGATTACACTTTCTTTGACCTTCCTTTTCTGGCTGACATACCTGTAGAAGTCCTTCTTGTTATTCTTTGCATCCCTTGCCAAGTTCAGCTCCAGCTGTGCCTTGGCTCTCCGGACCCCATCCCTACACAAATGGGCAGCCTCCCTGTACTCTTCCCAGAGTACCTGTCCCTGCTCCCACTGCCTGTGCATTTCCTTCTTGCCCTTTAGTGTGACCAGCAGGTCTCCACTCAGCCATGCTGGTCTCTTGCCTTCCTTTCCTGATTTCTTACACCTGGGGTTTGAGAGCTCTTGCACTCTGTGGAAAGCGTCCTTAAAGATCCGAGGAAACCGCGGATGCAGCGGGTGCAGCTGCCGCTTTCGCACGCCCTGAAGCTGCACCGAGGCTGCTGTTGCAGGTGTGTCAGTACTGCTGCAGCTGCCGGTGAAATCCGCAGGGACCCGCAGAAAAGCAGACACCTAGGAAAATGTGCCGGTGGTTCAGAGCCGCTGGCATGCGGCTGAGAAAGAGGGCTACGGCACAAGCATTGAGCCCCCAGGTTGGAGGCTTTGTACCAATGGATCTTTCTCTCCATACGTATGATTCCTCTCTGGAATCATCCGGCTGCTGCTAATTGCACAGATTTTGTAGAAAACAGAAAAACAAATACAGGAGTAATAACTACGCTCAGTCCTACACATAGGGAAATGCATGTAATTTCCCTCAGAGTGAACAGGAATCTTTTCCATCTGGTTCTTTGCAGCATTTTGAAGACCCTGTTTCTGTTTGTTTTAATAAACGACTTTTTTTTCCCAGGTATGCTCATACTGCACAGCTCTGGTAGCGCTGACTTTCCTGTAAAACTAAAGCCAATTAGGCAGACTGTTTTAAGCTGCATGTCAGCCCTTCTCTCATCCTCTCCTCCACATTCCTCCGGCATTTCCATCTCCCTGCCTTGCTGCCCACTGCAGCTCGCACGCTGCAGGCTACCAGAGCCCATTTACTTACGCTGCATCTGTGCTCAGCGGTGGTCCTTAGCACAATTTCTCCCTAAAGTGTTAACATTTAAACCATGTAGAAAAGCTCAAATTTGTCATGTTTAACATCTCAAGTCTTTGCTTTCACCAGCTGCCATTGGCTGTGGCTCCCTGGAGGAGAGTGTAAGAAAGAATATCTGGTGTTAATCAAGTCCCTTAAAACAGCACTAGGAAGTGCTTAGATACTGAAGCACAGTACAAGAACCTATATAGACTAAGGAAAGCATGGACACATATTCATCAGCAGCAGTAGTATGCATTTCATCCTCCATGTACAAGGCCAAGGAACTTGGTTTACTCTCACACCATCCATGCAATGCATATTACAGGTGGTGATAAGGTGACACATGAGAGTTTCTCATAGAAGACTTGCGTTGTACTGTAATAACCTTAAATATTTTCGAGCTGGATCAATCTTTGCGTAAACAGTGCACATTAAAAAAACACTAATTGCATAATATAAATTTTAAATGCATTGTAATTTAAAAATAGCCTAGTTATTAGCATATCTAAATTATGCACTTTTATGAACTCTAAGTAGATAATATGAATTTTCATTAGGGCATTTTTTTCTGTAATAAAAGGGAAAATATTATAAAAGGCGTGTAACTTTTTACTACTTTGTTTCCATCATTCTCACCTAAATAATGAATTATATTAGAAAAATGCTTTATTACATATATACCCAAGAGACTTGAATGGCTCTATAGGAACAGCTTGTTCTTTCAAAGAATAGGCAAGTCCAGTTAATTAAATTCCAGGCTAAACTAGCTCATCCAGGTCAACTCCAGCTGAATTTCTTCTCAGAAGAGAAAGCAGGTCATGCTTGACCAACCTGATCTCCTT
>NW_010551001.1:42992-47374 GCF_000687285.1 Phaethon lepturus | reverse complement strand
CTAGTGATTCTGTGTGTGATTCTGTGTGAACAGATGAATAGTGTTCTCTCTGTTTCTTCACAAGCATAGTTTTAGGTGGCGAAAAACAGTTTAAAAAATCTTTGTAATATCTGTTATGCTGTGGAACAGAACAGCTTTACAAATATTAATAGTTTTGTCAACTTCGATTTTATTTTAAAATTAATTTCCTTTTACTAAAGGCTGTTCTTATGTCAAAAGTGCTTTTCCCAGCCTCTGATTTTATCAGTGAAAAATTAGCCAGAAAACCATCATTTTCATAATAAGAAGTATGTAACTTTGTCCTAGTTAAAACTTGATTATTCATTAAAGTCTAAAGATTTATTGTAAATAAAAACCTTCCAACCATCATTCTGGAAATTGCTAACAAAAAGGGACAAACAGATATATAGTCAAGAATACTTTTAAAGAGTTGTCTAAGCATAAAAGGATATACAGATTTAACGATTTTGTTCTGTATTTCTTCCATGTTACTAATGCTGAGGAAATTTAGGTCACACAGTACTTGAGGATGTGCTTATTACTCTAAGTGCAATGCAATATATCATCCTAGCTAATGTCTTCTCCCAGAGACAGAGTAACAGAACATCAGCAGAATTTGGTTGCAAATCTTTATTGATGCTATTTTTTGTCCTGTTCAAACAAAGAATTTGTTGACTCTTGCTAACATATAAAAAAAATTAAGAACTTCATTTTATGTCTATGTTATTCTGTGTAAATGAGGGTTTAGGGCATACATAAGGGCTGTACAACTAAGCGATATTTTAAAGTATTGCTTACATTTTTTATTTTCTCTCTTCAATCAGCACCAATATTTTGGTAATGATGAGAAGAAGGGAAAATAAAAGGGGTGTACTTCTCTGTCTAGCATGCTGTGGACTGACTTCTCACATTGGTGAAGATCCTTCAAAGGAGAAGTTGCAGAGCTGAGCATGAGCCAGGTGCTCTACTGGGGGTTGTGCTATAATTCCAGCTCATTCTTCCTTCACCATGGTCAGCAAAGCAAGATCCTCTCTTCTGTTCTTTGGTACCACTTTTCCAACCTTGGTATAAAGTCTCATCTGGTCCTACAATTACTAAAATGTGAGTAGATCCATGATGTGTGCTTACTAGTAGTAGAACCTTATTTAAACTTAAAGGTAGTAGAACCTTATTTAGACTTAAAGGAACGCCATATGAAAAGAACCTACTTAGTTTACCAGAGCTACTCAAGAAGAATTGGGACTTAACAAAAGGATTTAATATTCCAATTTACCTCTTTAAGATGACATTAAATATAGTATCTGACACACTTCATTGTATTTTCCATGGTTTCTGTTTCTTGGTTTAGACATTTGTGATTTTACATGAAGTAGATATAAAGTTTTTAACATGTGTCAAGTAAATAATAGAAGAATTAAGTATAATTTATTGATTTTCTTATTTTCACTGTGTATAAATGTTGTAATACTTAATTAATATCTTGATAATATTTAATAACTATTGATAATATTTATCTTAAGACAACAAAGCTTCTAGTCTACTTTCTACAGGAAGAATAACAGAGACAAAGTAAATCTCCTGATTTTTTTGTTATTTTTAATTGAGATTTTTTGACTCCACTTCCTTTATTTAGACTTTCCTCTGGTATCTTCACTTTTTCTAATGAGCATTTGTGCACACTAGAATAATGAATGACATTTCTAAATACAGGCACAGATGTTGATACTCAAGTCACAAAGACATAAACTAGTAAAAATCCTGGCTTAGAATTGAAAAACAGAAATCTTTCAATAAAAGAATTCAAAAAAGAAAAAAGATCCTCTTTTCCCTTGATCAAAACCACTTGTCAATTTGAAAATATTTTCAATACCTTGAATCTTCTGTAAATAAGATGCTCAGTTCTAAATGGTACAGCTGAAATTGTGCTTTTCAAAAGCATTCTCCCTCTGGCTGACTGAGGAAGATCTGAGAATGTACATTATGCAAATTACTAGCTAATGTTTTAAAGAAAAAAATTCTAAGGTACACTGTACTGGAAAACAAGCAGTCAGTCTTTTTTTTTGTTCATTCAAGAACTCTCCATATTTCCTGAATTGTGTATAGGCAGATCACTCATGACAGTGTAAAGAATTGTGGCTAAGAAAGTTTCTAACAGACTAAGAGAAATAAGACATCCTGCTGTAGGAAACAGCTGTTAGCAGATAATAACAGTATTATGAATTTGTAGTCTTCTTGAGAAAGATGAAAAAAATCAGACAAAATGAACAGGAATTATCTGAACAAAAGTCTTATGTGGTCCAATTTTCTAGCCCTGGAAGTCTTCAGTCAGGGGTGATATATTTGGGTGTACAATTTTTTCACCCCCACAGAGTTTTGTCCTTTTTTGTTTGTGTGTTTTTAAAATTAACTTATCTATGATGTAAACCTAAGCAGTGGTGGTTGAAGCTTCCTCTTTATTTGTTCTTTCAAGCAAATTAGTGATTCCTGAACAATGAGAACAGATGGGATATGATTACTGTTTGGAAGTAGCAATCATAACCTGATGCTACCTAATGTTTTCAGAGGATGGTAGGATCTGTGGAGAGGAAATGTGAGCAATCATCAAAGTAAGAAAGGACTTTGCTAGTCACCTCTTACAGACTTCTTAGAAATACTCTAGACCTCTAAGATCACAGACTGAAAACCACGATTTAGATGGTTTCCAGAGTGGCAGAATGAACAATCTTTGTTCAGAGGAGCTGGGAACCAAAGAAACTTGTCTCCACCTACAGGGACTTACTCTGTTCCCAATCAGTAAGCAGCTGATCCATTGCTTACTGCCTTTCCTGGCCTCCCAACCACTGATTAGTTGTGGGAGGTTCATAAATCCAGTCTGTCACAAATTTTGAAGACCTATGAACAACACATCTAGAAAGACTTTTTTTTTTTTTTATTAAGACTATATTACTATCTTCAAAGTGAATATTGCTCTTAAAATTTTTCACTGAAAGCTGTTTTATATGGTTTCTATGGATACTGAAAATCCCAAGGCCTTTCTAGGAGAATAGAATTTGCCAGATTACTTACTGGCTGCTTCTGCTCTTTTCTGCAAACATTTATACAAGTAAATTTTTGTTTGTAAAAATGTTTGCATAAGAAACAGTTGTGACTAAATATTTGCACAAATGTTCACTTGAGTATTTACCTTGATAATCCTTGTGGATTTCAGTCTGCCACATCATCAGGGAAATGGAAGCGTTTGAAGTTAAATTGACTTAGATACATCAGGGATTTCTGGCCAGTTTCCAAATTTGTGAAATACAGAAAACAGGTAGGAGTTAAACTGCAATTTCAAGACAGATCTATTACAAAAGTTTATTAATAAAAATTTAAAAATCTGGATTTTTTTTAAATTACCTCAAAAAAAGTATAGAGATTTCAGAGACATCTTAAAGCATTATTTATAGGATTAAACCTCCCTAGTATTAAAGAAAAATTGAATTAATCAAACATTGTTTGTATTAGCTTGAGGTATTTCACCCAACAGCTCAGAGACTGAGTATGAAAATATGAATAATGTCTTCCTTATTGTCCTTCACTTCCACACATCTCTCATCTCTCCTCTGAAATATATGTATTTATCCACACACTTATATGGATATACGTACACACATACAACCAGCCTCATATTGTTTTCATTTCTTGTGAAGTTTTAATCTAGATATTCTATTTTTGCAGAGAAAGTTTCACTGAGAGAACAAGAAACATACCTGTCAGCACTGGACTATGAAGCCCATGAAAGTTACATCTGCCAATTACTTAATTTTATTGCAAATATTCAAAGGTTATTCCAGCTAACATTTGAGATATACAATGAAAATTTTTAAAAAGTCTCTTATTTGGGGGGAAGGGAGAGACGCAGTGTGCATTCTGGAACAGTACTACTGTAATTACTAACTAAAAGTGGAAAACTATTTCTAGTACAGACTCAAAGATGAGCCAGGGACTATAGTAATGTGAAACCACAGAAGACAGTCAAGAATTTGGAGAGTTCAGGATATGAGTGGCTGTATAATTCAGATGGGGCAAATATTACTTATTTTGGAAGATTACTTTAAAAAAAAAGACCTAATTTTGCTCAATCTGTTCTTTGTTTGCATTGGTGTTTGTCATATCTTTGCTTATTTTTATTGAAATAGGATAGAAAAAATATGATTTAGAACAGGAACAGAAGCAGAATAAGTCTTGCTCTAAATAACAGTCTAATACCTGCAAACAAAAATAAATCTCTAAATAGCTCCTGAGTGGTTGAGCTTTTTTTTTTGTAGGAAGTAATGGAAGTCAGTTAGGGCAACTTCCTAAGAAAAAGCAGGTTATGACTGAGTCTGGATAAGTAGCAGCAG
>NW_010551001.1:42747-42970 GCF_000687285.1 Phaethon lepturus | reverse complement strand
CAGGAATACTCAGATAACTCCTCTGATACCAGGAAACATACTTAAAAAGAAGTTCCCATAATACAAACATTACAAAACCCTAATTAGGAACTGGAACTTTTAAGTGAAAATATTTGTTCTATTCACAATCAGCAAACTGAAGAATGTAGCTCTTTTTGACATATGTAACTAATAAAAAATAATTAGGTCTGGATCTAGATGTGAATATTGCATGCTAGTGAAA
>NW_010551001.1:28139-42720 GCF_000687285.1 Phaethon lepturus | reverse complement strand
AGGAATGGTTTAACCTATACTTTTTTCCTAGCATGTTGACAAATAATCTAATACAAACTTTCATGAAGACTGCAGTGTTGTTTTGGGATTTTGGGGTTTGGATCTTTTTTTGGGGGGGTGGTGATGTTATTTTTTGATTGAATCTTGCTCTTAAAGGCATTCACATTTACAAACAGGATCATAGAATCATGGAATTGTTTGGGTTGGAAGGGACCTTTAAATGTCAGCTAGTCAAACCCCCCTGCAATGAGCAGGGACATCTGCAACTAGATCAGGTTGCTCAGAGCCCCGTCCAACCTGACCTTGAATGTGTCCAGGGATGGGGCATCTACCACCTCTCTGGGCAACCTGTGGCAGGGTTTCACCACCCTCAGTGTGAAAAATTTCTTCCTTATATCTAGTCAAAATCTGTTCTCTTTTAGTTTAAAACCATTACCCCTTGTCCTATAACTGCAGGCCCTGCTAAAAAGCAATAAGGTCTCCCTGGAGCCTTCTCTTCTCCAGGTGGAACACCACCAGCTATCTCAGCCTTTCCTCACAGGAGAGGTGTTCCATCCCTCTGATAATTTTTGTGGCCCTCCTCTGGACCCTCTCCAGCAAGTCCATGTCTTTCCTGTGCTGAGGGCTCCAGAGCTGGACGCAGGACTGCAGGTGGGGTCTCCGCAGAGCAGAGCAGAGGGGCAGAATCACCTCCCTCAGAACAGAATTTCTGTTTACCTGATATGCATATTGAAGACCCCAATGTGGTCATGAAAAATTTGCAAAGAAAGAAAACAGAAAAGTTTACTAATGAAATGGTTCTCTGTGAATTGTTCAATGCAGATTTACATGTACATAACCTGATTAGGAAAGTCTCTAAGAAGACTCAGTAATTTTCTTATATTTCATAGAGAGGTGCCTTTGAGCATTTGTGTAACTAATTACATATTAATTGACACTGCTTCTCAAGAAACTAGTTTACTCAGTGTGCAGTAAAAATGCAACAGGAAAAAAAAGAAAAAGGAAATCCTATCCAAGTATATTTTTGTCAAAAAAAAAATCACAATAAAGTAACACTTTAATGAAACCAGATTATCACAGTTTGATATAACTGAAAAACCACAAAAGTATATGCTAGAAATACACTTTTAAAAGATGACAAGACCTTTTCTTACCTTCTAAAAGAATTCTCTCATTATATTAATAAACGTTGTAAGTTTCTTTTTGACTAAGTTTGCAGTCTGTCAACGACAATCTTAAGAAATCATGTTGTTTTAAGTTAACACAAAAGTCCTAAACACACCTTTTTAAGAGTAGGACTGTATTTTATTGCATTTGGCCAAAATTTATTTCCCTTTGGGCAGCTTACTCTGTTTGTGCCTGTTGTTAAAGTAATCAAAAATACTCTTTATGGTTTGGGACAAAGGTCCATTTGAGGATTGTTAAAATGGAGTGTGGATTCACGAGAACAGTGGATTAAAAAGATCTAAGGCAACAGAGATCTATAAAAAGCAATTATTTTTTTAAAGAATTATTACTGATAAGCTGAAGTTTTTCATTCTTAGGATTTCATTGATTTATTTCATCATTTAGCTGTCATTAAGTAGAAGTAATTAGTCTGAAAGTCTTGTCAGTACATTTAGGACTCAGTGTTGATGGATGTTAGGACTTAGAAAGTCAGGCATCTGTTTAATCTCAGTCCTACAGACCAACACAGAAAAGGAAACATATGGTGAAAATTTTCTTCAGAGCAGCAAAGTACCCACGTAACTATAGAAAAAAACAGAGCTGGAGACGGAAGAGGGAAGTAAACTCAGCTGAAATGCTGACCTCCATGCAGCTATGGCTACATAATTATCAATAACAGAGCCAGATATCTAGAGGTACCTTTGGGACACCTGTTCTGGCTGAAACCACAGTTTTCACTGCTATGCAACTTTATGCTATAGAGTATATTGAACAAAAAGTGCTGCTCAATATTCCTGGGTTTATAGGGGGACCAGGAGATAAAGAGAAGCACTTACGCAGAACTACACAGAAGTGAAATGAGCCTGCTGAAAAACAGGCTGCATTAACCTGCTTTTGGAATGGATTAATGTGGCCTCATAGTTTCTGATCATGCTGGAGCGTAGGCACAGCAAGTGCGCAAATGCACGCAGAAGTTCACACAGTTTTCCTGAATCTGGGGCACAAGCTAGCTCGCCCATGGTCAGGTACAAAATGCTCCCAGGCACTGCACTAGTGCTTAGGCATATCGTGGCTCATAATAACTACGTCCCATGTCAGTGCCTACTGGCAGAGTTAGTGTCCCTAAAATTCTGGCTGACAGCTTGGCATGTGAAGTGCCCTTTCTCTGTTTCAGTCAGTATTTGTTTAGGAAATGAAATAGTTTCTAACAACGGAAATGGGGAAAAAAAATATTGTTCTTACTTTTGGTAACGTGAATCTCAATTTTCTTTAAACAAGCAAACAAACAAACCCTTCATGGCAAAATTTTCATTCCCAAAAAGATTTTTACTCTTCTCTCAAACATGATGTCATATGAACTACTACCTCTTTCTTTTTATTCTGTTCCATTTTGCAATCTCTTTAAACTAGATACTTTGGTGAAAAAAGTTGAGTGACAGAGAGGATCTGCTGCTGAAAACATGTCCCATGATAAGACTTATGCAACTATTTTTTGTCTGTTCGTATAGCATTAACACAGGGATTTTAGATTAGAAAGCCAATAAGAGAGGATATCTAAAAATCCTAAATCCCACCCTTTCCTAAACCAGAAAAATTTTATACATTTTTCGTATGTTAGGTCATTTCCAAATATAGTGTAAAAAACAACACATGTAAACAACAGAGACAGTGGGAAATGCTGTAGAGGAGGAGATATCTTCAGTAGAAATTTTCATGCTCAAGAGAAAGATATAGGCTTACAAAAATAATACATACACAATCTAAAAATAGCTGAAATTATCTGCTTAAGGGGCTCAAATTGTACAAGAATTAACTGTGGCGGCTGTGGCTTCAGAAGCTCCGGAGGAAGGACGACAGCTGTTTCTAGCGCAGAAGCAGTGGCTGGATATGTAAAGCGGCACTCCCTTCTCCAGACACTGCCAGAGGAACGGAGGTGCTGGCAGGTCTTGCAGGCTAAGGAAGGGACCAACACTCATCTTCCTCCCAAGGACTGAGCCAGGCTGTGTCCCCAGGCTGGGTTCGGTGCACTATGGCCTTGTGACCTTGGCTCAGTGTTATTGAGAAACTGGTCTGAAGACATGAGAAAGTATGTGAGCTAAAGCCGTACAAAATAAGAAAAGTAAAAGCCCAGAAGTGTCATTGCTGAAACATTATGAGCAGCTCAAGCTTTCAAAAGGGAACATAGTGACATGAAAACTTGTAAAAGCCTTGGGTTGGAATTTGAAAAACAAGGAATCAGAAGATGGCAGTTCAGCAACGTCAGGGATCTCCAGGTAGCAACAGAGGCTGATGATTCATCGATGGCTGACTGGTCAACAAACACTCATCAAGTCTTCCGTCAGGGCCAGTGAGATGATTAATGCTTAGCCTCGTAGCTTGTTAGTCCAAGTTATCCACTGTGTATGTATCAGCCAGTAAATAATTATGCTGCACTCTCACACTGTAAGTGTATTTTCAAATTGCCTGATCTAAGTGACACAGAGGAAGAGCGGGAAGGAGGGTTACAGAACACAGCAGTGGAGACGGACTTCAGGTAGTGCTGGCTGCAGGCCGGAGAAAATTGTGTCCATTCCCCTAACGCAACTGAGACTGAAGGAGCAGCTTGAAAAGGGAAATTAGCATTTGGCCTAAGCCATGCTTTCATGCTCCAGCTTATTTTCTTTAATGTAAAACCATGATATAAAAGACATTCATTACCCGAAATTTGTAAGTATGAAAATCTCAGGACTGCTGAGATTGTTCTCTCCATCCCAAAGAAACTTGATAAAAATAAATGTAATGAGAGTGTAAGAAGCAGGAAGAAGAAGAATTAAGGGGAAAAGAAGGCAGGCATGAAAGGGAAAAGAGATAAGAAGCAGTAGCAGAAAAGGGGAGATAGAGAGAAAAAGTAATAGGCAACAGGAGAAAAAGATATATTACAAGAAAAATAATAATGTTGAAATTTTTTTGGTTGTTGGCTGCTATACTGCTGTATCATTCTTCCGTTCACTGTAGGTTACTAAAATCAAGTTTTCTGAATATTTTGAGGTACAGAAGATTATTAATATATAAAAAACCTCATGGCAGCTATCTGCAATTGACTGAGCCTTATGAATTCTGTCAAATGACTCTTGATAGTAATCATACAAATAAGTGAGTGCTCTAAAAAGATTCATCCCCAGGAATGCCATGAAAATATATTTCAGACAGATGTGAAAGCATATCCTGTTGTGCTTATGGAACCCTTTTCTGAAACTACCTTCAGAACAAGCTTGTTCTTGTATTATTTATCATTCTATTGTCTCTGATCTATAATTCAAAAAGAAAAATCCTTTGATTAATATATATGCAATATATTTCCAAATCAGTGCAGAAAATTTCAGCTACTAGGTGTCCATTATTGCTATCAGACACAAAAATGTGAAGGTGCAGAATACTGATCAGGTCATTCTGTCCAAATTCCTGCCAATAAAGGACATACCCTGCCTATTTTTACTGCTGTTGTTATGCTAAAATAACAAGTATTGCAAGAATTGCTGTACTTTCTTACTATAGAGCTGTAATTACTGAAATAAAAAAGCCTTACTCTCCCTCTGTAAACTAGTCCTGTCCTGCCTGAAACATGAATTATGTCACAATTCACTCCAGGGTCAGTTTGCAATCAGGTATTTCTTTCAGCCTTCTCAGTGATTACATCCATCCATTAAATTACAAAAATTCCATAAAAATGAAGATAAGTATTCATAAGTATACTACTGATGAGCTGAGCTCTAACGTTCTAATAGGTATCATTATATTAGATTATGATATATTGTCTCATGTTTCTCATTAAGATTTCATTTCAAGTTTCTAATTATAATGGTGCTCCTTAATGCTACTAAAGGAAAGCATGTGCTATAGCTAAAAAGCTAAGTTTCTATAGGGGAGAAATATGCAAAGGCACAGATGTGCCTAACTTGCATTGAAATTCAGTAAGAGTTAGCCACCTAACTGTTATTTATCCCTTAGGAGCAGAACTGAGGCATAAATATTCTTTGTAGTTGCACAGGTTGGGAGGGGCAGGGAGAAAAGATTTACTTTTCATTTTTAAAAAAATCTACAGGGAAAAAAAACAATTTCCCTGACAATTATATGACAGTAGGCAATGATATATTAATAACCCATTTTGTAATTACAGAGCACACAATTTTTGTCCTTCTTTGCAACTCTAACTTCACGTACTTAAACTGTATGTGTTTGGGAATATATATTTACCTATATAGAGGTAACTGTATATACATATATATCTAAATACATAGACACATGTAACTATGAAATAGGTTTATTATGAAATGTACATGACTCTCAATTTCTTATATGATAGCTGAAGCCCCCTTCCACACAACAATGTGGAAAAGAACGGCTTTTGTCTCTTCAGCTGTGTTGCTCGTAACTCACATTAAGAGGATGAAATTTTTCTCACCTTCTTAAATTGGGGAGGGTGAAAAAAATCCATTCTGGAGGATGAGGGATCTGAAAAGAAGATGCTAGTACATGGCTGCTTGATAGGAAGGTTCTGAGGATTGTACTTTTCCACTAAGGTAAAAAAAAAAAAGAAAACCAAAAAAAACCAAACAACCAACCACCCAACCAAAAGAATCTAAGATGAGGTAGGCATCATCCTGTCACAAAACATGACAAGTGGTAAGTGTCGAGGAGAAAGAACAAAAGTACAGGGAGGCTTAAAATCGAAGACAAATATGAACCTTGGCTGCCCCTGGCAAAAAAGTTACATGAGGCAGGTGGAGACTGCAGTTGTGTGGTGGCAGTACCGTAGCAATGGTCATTGTGTGCCACAGTATAAGGCTGTGACACCAACGCTCTAACCTGGACACCTTAGGACATACTGCTGTTGTCCTCTCTCCTGTAATGTTAGTCTCGATAGGAATAGAGTAGTCTAAGTCTTCTTGCACAAATTATGTATCTTAGATTTCAGCCTTAAATTTCTCTTCCTTTTCTGTCCATAGACACTCTCATTTCTGTTTGGTATATGTGAGGTGATTTCTATCAAGGTAGAAAATCTGGAGAATTTTACAGGAGCAAGTCTGACAGATAGGAATGCACGCTGCTGCTGGATTCTATCATACAGGCTTTTGGGTAATAAGAGAAAATTTAAGCCTTTTAACAAATAACTGGGAAAAATACTAAGAATTTGATCTTCTATATTTTTAAAGAGATGTAATGTGCTCAATGTATCTTTTTTTATGCTTTAATATTAAACCTTTTGCAATTACCTAAGGCTACATTTTAAGTTTTCTTCTAGATGAAGTGAGAAAATTCCTTTTCACTTTGCATTATCCACCTTTCTTTGGCTAGAGAACAGCATACAGATAGATAGATCAGTTTTGCACAGCATGTACACTTCTTTAATTTCTACTGCTACTTCACTATATAACTGAAAGTGATGATAAATTAGAAATCTTATGCCTACAAATGCATTTTTTTCTAAAATCTGACAGTCAGAATATTTGTTAAAATTATTAATGGATGATCACATGGCTTTTGCCCAGAATGAGGATTTTAAACATATGCATACAGAATATATACTATATGGTAAAACATATAGTATACATATAGCATAGCTGATGTCCCAATGGAATCTGTTTCACTGGGAAAATAGTTTTATCATTTAAAAAAACCTAGCATGGCTTTTCCCCTCCAACTATGTAATTGAATATTAAGATAATGGGTATCCTTAAATTTTGAAAACAAAATCTTCAGGATATTTTAGATGTACATGAAATTATGCATATGAATATACATATTTACACACCTGACAAATTGTTGCAGGTATCAAAGTCACAAGTTTTACTGATAAGAACAATCTGATATTTTAGGGTGATCAATGTACTAGTTTTTATTTCAATGCACTTCATTGAATATTTTTCAACATTTTGTTTCCACCTACTTATAGAATTAGGTTTTAGTGTTATACATCCTTATATGATACAGATGGGGATGGTGGTGATGTTTTAAAATGGCTATTTATCTTTAGAAGTCTCTCAAAAAGTACAAGGTGTAACAGTAAACATCCTAGCTTGAAATACACATTTTCCTCACTTGTTTTGTAAATTCTTCAGTGCAAAGTAGTGGATTTTCTTTTAATTTCTCTTTGTGTTGCAATTGCTAAAGATTTTTAGGAAAAACTTTCAGAGGGGATAATGTTAAGTTGTGAATGTGTATCCTAGAAATAAATGAAATTAAATGAAAAAAGATAATTTGGCTTAGATTTTTTTTCTTTAATGTACATGTCATGCCACAGTCCTTAATTATTTTGCTTCAGAGAGGCACCATGGTTTATTGAACAATTATTGAGTGACGGCTCAGGAGAGCTCTAATCTAGTCCTCATATTACTCCTGGATGACCTTAGACAGCCCGTGCACCTCTCCATGTCTTATTAATTACTGACAAAACACAATGGAAGAGTCAAACACCATTGAATCAGTACCCTAAAAAAAGTCTCTTGATTTAGCTGCTTTGTTGTACTTTGTTGTACTTTTTCTGGGTAACATTCATACCATGGAAAGATCATTTTCTTGTTACAGCAGCACTTCCTTAAGGAAGCTTGCTTGGGATCTACCAGCAAAGGCAATGGGGTTGTGCTGTGGCACCCTCTCCACACCTAGTCCTTTCGGGATCAGCCTGCAAGGAAAGCAAAGAGCACGAAGGTGTCTGAACATACCTGCACGTGAAGTGAGCAGTCACAGCAGAAGCCCTAAGGAGCAGAAGAAAGAGATGGCAGTGGCAATCCCAGAGGGGTAATTACAAAAACAGGTGAAAGCAGTGATGTGCATGAGTGGTTGCGTTCAGCTGTTTTCTGGTGTGCAGCCTTCTCATGCTTTTGGGGGGATGTTTTTTTGGGATGTTGGCCTTCGTGACAATCTAGGTACCATAGTCTGTGATCTTTTGTGCTACAACAATTTTTGAATTAATTGGACGGTTAGACCATGCTCAAAATACGTCTTAAGATAAAATTGGTGTAATGTTGAGGATAGCTTGGGTAGGAATTCATCTCACTGAAGGTCAAACATCTGCAACTAGCTGCATCTCAGCCTATAGTCCCCTTTATATTCTGATATATTTTAAGCTTCTCTTTTAGGTTGTGATTAATTGTCTTTTTCTCACTGCAGACCTCAGAAAGGAGGCAAGGGTGGCTAGCTGAATAGTAGATTCCTATAATTCCTGATATGAATTCTGTGCACCTAGGAAGCGTTTTTAACGGTAGTCCCTGAACATGAGTGTTGTGCTCTAACCTGTCACTGTGAATGTTCTCTCAGTTTATGTCACAGTTCACAGAAAATTGTTTTATTCAAGGTGCCTGAAACTGCAGTCCAAAATATAATTTAGGTTTTTTACTCTTATGACAGCACAGATGACAGCTGAAGAGCATCAGACTGTTTTAATCCAGCACTTTCACAAATCCATTAATTCCAATTAGAGATAAAGCCTCTCTATTCAAAAGATAAAAGCATAAATTTACAATAAGAAAGAGGACACACAGCTTGCAGATACAGCAGCTAAGGTAGAGGACTGCATAAGGTATATACAAAACCATAACATATATGAGGTTGTTTGCACTGCCAAAACAAAATGAACAAACAGAAGAACACAAACCAAAGTGGTATTTTTACCACAACATTTATCCTAACATTTTCCTCAAAGCTTTTTCTCACATGAAAAAGACTGCTTTTTGTTAAGGATCACAGTAATTAAGAAGACAGACAACACAAGTAGAAAAAAGAAACAACATTCGTGAAATAAATTTTTTGGAAGAAATTAAAATATGTTTCCCAATTACATTTAGCAGCAGTCTTCCCTGCTTGTGTGTTCTCCCCATGAGTCAAAATCTGATGGATGTTTTAAAATCCAAGGTAAGAATCCACAGGTTTTTATATTCCTCTTTCTTCAGTTAATATAATAAAACCCAACACTGAGGAGACAGATTGATAATATAATTAATTATACACAAAGCCACCATTAAGTTAGACTAATTGTGTTCAGATGCAAATTCTGTCATAAGGATGCCCATGGGAGCTGTGCTAACACGTACAGCAGGAGAATTTTGTTCTTTGGAATAGAACTATTTTATCTCTCTGCTTATGTTAAACATTTTATGTGAAGTGCACTATTGCTAAAATCTCAGGTGGTGTTCTTTGAGATAAATCATTATTGTCCAAGTTATTTCACTCCCCCCGTTATTTAAAAACTTACATTTTGTTAAGTTAAACCAAGATTTACCAGTGGAAAAATAGAAAATATGCAGAGAAAAGCATTACAAATATTGAAGTAAATACACAGCAATTAAAGCATTATTATGGCTACATATGTGGTATTAAATATTCAGGAATAGTGTGCATGTAATACATAAAAGTTTGTTTCACAAGTATGATTATTTTTCTAAAATATGATAGATGCAAAAAACAGGATTAACTTCATTTCTCAGAATAAAGATTATTACACTTAACTTGAGCATATAATAGAACATTACTGGACTTATCACCTTAATCACTATAACCAAGCTTCTAGACACTGAAGGAGTATACAGAATAATTTTAGTATGCTATTTGTTAAAAGGATTTAAATCAAGAAAAAATTTAAAGAAAATATTTCATGTATACAATAAATGGTTCAAGTTCTGATTTTGGATACACATATATGAAATGGAAACAATTTCTTTATTTGATTGTTTCAATATAGCCTTGACCAATATTCCAGGTTTGATAAGACAGATGGACAAGTGTACTCGTTTCAATGTGTATTAACTAGACTTGAAAGTTAAACAAGCAGCAAATAACTAACTAGAAAGACACAAGCATAGTCAATGTCCTCTCCAATTAGTTGGCATAACTGAGAGGAGACAGGTTGGAGAAGAAAAAATGCAGAATATATTTTATTGTGGTCAAAAACAGACTGCAGAAGGTTCCAAATGAATAACTTGCATGTCATACTTAAATGCTCTGTCAAAAGACCCTGTGATCACCTTCTCCTACCAAAGCATAATCACAAGCAGTTGTTTCAGATTTATTTCAGTCTGACAAAGATTGCTATCTTAACACTGCAGAAATTTTGAAGAACTTTGAAAAATAATCAAGATACAAAATACAAGAAGCATCACAATAACTGACAAAATGAAACAAGGTGCCGCAAGTATAAAATACTGAAGATGTGCATGAGATGACCTAAATATGCCAGCAAATTCTTCCATGATAGTTTTTCAAGAAGAGATAATTTTATACATGATCTACATTCTACAGATATTCAGAAAGCACTGAGAAGTAGTGCAGCCAGCATTACGTTGCCAACAACCTTCTTCAGAAAGCAAGCCATGGCAATCGGGATTCATAATTAGCTTTACTGAACTTGCTTTTATCCCAAGAATAGACTCGTCAGCTTATTTGGAAGAAGAGCTAGAAATTTTTCTCAAAAAATATTTATTACTGCTATGATCTGCGATCACCGATTATAAAATATAAGCACTAATTTCTTCCCATGGCACTGAACGTGGCTTGGCCAGCAGTTTGAACAGTTAATTTTTACAGCTTGTGCTAGCTTGAAGGCAATCTCTAAAGAGGGGGAGAGCTGACACGTGCTCACAAAAATTCCCATAACTTTTACACGATTCAAGAAGTTGCACAAGATTTTAAAACCAAATATGTCTAGAATATAGGAAGGAAATGCTCATAGACAGAAGTCTGCTTGGGGTGCAGCATTCAGCAGTTCATTGAGAAAAGACCAATGTTGTTTTGTTGTTTGTCTGACTGCTAATATGTTCCACCTATTCAACAAGGTGATTGCCATGTGCACTTTCTCCCTTTTATTGACAGATGGAAGTGTTACTACTCTATAGGTTACATAGTCACTAATGAAAAATGGAAAAAAATGTGGCAGATAAAAAAAAAACAACTTTATCCTTGAGCAGTTTATCTGAGAAGTTACCACCACACCATCAGGAGGTTTTCATGTGTTCTGCCAAATCTGGAGCTGCTTAAACTGTGTGACCATGTTTCTTTAATTAATGGGAGGGAAAGAAAATAAAAAATTTCAAAAAGGAAAAAATAGCTAAGAATTTGTCAATTCCTACACAGTAATATAAAGAACTATGTCAAGTATCAAAAGGAACATTTGAAGAATAAATATATTTTTTTACAAACAGACAAAGAGGAAAACCTAGTGGTGATGTCTTCAGAAGTAAGGCTGGCTGAGATTAGGAATGATAACCTTGTAAGTAAAATAAGAGTACATATAGACTTACTTGTTTTAAAATCTTTATCTTTTAAATTATTTTTATATAATGTTAAACTATTCTTTGATGCAGATCTACAAATAGAGCATTAACTTCTGTGGGGCAAAAAGCTGCAACAAGCTCCTTTTAACTTGCTGCGTAAGATTCATTGGTGCAAATTGTCATGTACTTCAGTGAGGTAAAGGCATAAAGCCTGACTTGTAAGAGAATGAATTTTATGAAAATAGAAAGAGGGAGGCTCCCTGAAGGATTCTAAGATTATTTTATAACCTACACCATATTTTGAAGAATAGAAATGAATGCCTAGGAAATTATTTTTTTTAAATATTAGTATTTTCTTACAAAGCGAAATTGTAAAACTACTGACACATAAAAATATAAATTGAAATAAAAAATACTTGAAGGTATATATGAGCTTCTTTACATACAAGAAGAAAAGGCATGATCTGCCAACAAAGAATGAATCACTATTTTTAGTCTTTCAATGATTTAACTATATAAATTTTTATTTATCCCTGTTGCACCCCTCACTTAATGTATTTCAAGAATTTCAAGCTGCTACTGGTTTCAGAGGTGAAGGTTGCACTTAATATCATTCTTTAGGAAAAGAGTTAATGTCAGGCACGTGCTTACTGAAATGACTGGGATATAAGTAAAATACAGTCTTGATACGTGACTATAAAGTTTAAATATACATCTTTGCCTAACTCTAGACTGTCTTTGAAACTTCTGGTCATTACTTATCAGTAGTATTTATGAAATTTTAATAAAAATTACCAAAAAAAGAGTACAATTACCTGACTGAATATATAGTAATGTGTACTTTAATGGATCTAAAGAAGCTATTATATACATGTTAATAACTCAGCAATCTAAGTTTTGACAGAACCATCAATGTATACTGTACCAACAATTTCACAAACTTAGAAGCTTTTAACACAGAAATTAAACTATCCTCATCTAAATTGTATTGTTAACAATAAAAGAGAAAAACACCTTTCCAACTACTATGAAAAATGGAAATACCTCTGACATAATCATATATTATGTTTGTCACTAGCTGAAAATAATATTTATTGACCTAGATTTCTTTTTTTAGAGCACAGTAATTGTGTGTTTTCCTTGCAATACACCTATGGTTTCAATAAACTAAGAAAAAGAATTTGTACATGCATTTTGCTTTTAAAAATGTAAGGAATTCTTATAGGAAATTTAACACATCATCTTTCATATAATATAACACATTTATCAAAGCAAGGAAATCTGAAATTACTATAAAAGTGAAATTTTGTAATTATTGTAAATTATCCCTCTGTAATGATAGGTAACATTATTAAATGGAGCTTTAAAACAGAATAAATCAGACTAAACTGAAATTAAACAGGGGCCAAGTAATAATTAAGTAATTTGTAAAATTAAATTCTGACTGCTTTTTACGTTGAAGAAAATCAAAAGATGTACTAAATATTTTGGGGTTTTTTGCATCAGGGAATTACTTGTACACAATTAAACCTTATGAGGAATTTGTTACCCTTTGTGTATCCACATTTTTCAAGTTCTGACAGAACAAGATGAGCAACAGATGCTGGTCTTGGGAAAGCCTCCACAAAATCATTGCTTCAAAAATTGCTTAATTTCAAAAATCACTCATATGACTGAAGCCATCTAATTCCTATATTAACCAATGTTAAATATGTATCCCATGATGTATATGCATCATATTCCTTTGGATACTTGAATTTATATAATTTCCACAATAATAACATGTTTATATCACATCAAAATCTTTATGGTTGAAACAGTGTATTCTCACAGGTGTCTTTCCAAGGTGTCCTTATTACACAAAGCCAAAATGTACTCGCTATCATGTGTCTAAGTATATTCCAATCCCCCAAATACACACATTTCAAGGTTTATTGCCCAGTGTAAAAATAATAATAATAAAACAATCGCTCTTTCACCTCAAAGGTAGCTCATTCCTATTCACATATCTGTTGTTCCAACCAAAAATGCTCTCATTATCCCCCTCTGCAAACCAGCTCCTTTCTCTGTCTACCACTGCAACTTTCTGCAATCAAAAAATGTCATGGACTTCATTATAGAACAAGCTGAATTCCCTCAAATTTCTCTTGGTAAAAATGTGCCCCTGAGTTCACAATTTTATTATCATTGTTATTATTCAACAGTTTAACACCAGCCTTGGCAGTACCAGCATGCAGTGGAAAATACCACTGTCAGTAACTGTAGACCGTGGTTCTGTGTCAGGCTAAATATCACTCAAAAGTTTTTTGTGCACCACAAGCATTGGCCAGCAAGAGGGTTTGGGAATGCTCATGTGACCTAATTACATTGGCATTTATGAATTAACTGCTAGCATGAATTTGGCTTTGTTTGTTAACTGTACGGTTAATTATACACAGTAGTAGTAGCACCTTCTGCTATCTCTCTAAAGTATACACTGCAGTAATGTATACCTTGGCTGATATATTATTTTTGTTCTGTGTCAGACATCTTAATGTTAATGGAATGTAGCCTTGGAAGTATAGGCTGGAATATATTGCACATATGACACATAACTCACAATGTGAAGTTTAATGAATCAAAGATTTGTTGTATATTTCAGAGGAAAATGGTCATCTTCTTTCAACAAGAAAACATCTTACTTGTCCTCTAAATCTAAGCACAATGATAAGTATACTTCAATTCTGAAAGGGTGAATTTTGTTGTGAATTTAATCCAGGAATCTGTTTAAATAGAAAAAAAGGGAATGAAAACCCCTGCAGTATCTTGGTTAGAAAATCATTCTTCTCAGAAAGGAAAATCACTTCATCTCGTATAACATGTCGACTGCAGTTGCTGAAATTAGAAATGACTTTTTGAAGATCTGGATCAACCCAAACAGAATACACATAAGTCTTGAAAAATTTCATATACAATTCACACAAAAAATTTCACCCTGCACCTCTGTCTCATGCCAAAACATTTCTATCCAGCGCATAAAGAATCACTTGCAGATGAAAGTATTCCCTGTATATAAAGCTTTTGGGTTTTGGTTTTTCTCTTTTCACAGAGTTGATTCTTTACAGCCATCATCTTCAGCTTTTACCTTTTTTCTTTAGATCACCTTTTAAACCACCTATGTGCTTCACTGC
>NW_010551001.1:11073-28108 GCF_000687285.1 Phaethon lepturus | reverse complement strand
GCTGAGCCTTGCATGCACATCCTTATATTTCTTCCCTTAGGCTACTTACTGCAGCTGCTTATCGTGATTGACTCCTGGCTGTCCACTCCTGCTGACCCAAGCTCTTTCATCGATGTCTTGCATCCTGCCCTTGTTCCCCAAGTGCTGATTCAAAACCGCTTCCAAAATGTCTGTAACCCCAAGGTTTTTCCATGTCCTCTGGCTCAAACAGCCTCTGATTTTTCTCTACGTTCATTATACCATCTGAAGTGAATTATAAACTAACCATAAATCCAAAGAATTATAATTCAGCTATAAATCCAGCAGAACTTTGTATTAACTCTAGATTCTTTGGTTTCATAAAAAGCCGTATAAAAATAGTGGTAGCTATTAAAAAATATGAGGTAAGAAAATAACTATAGAAATAAATTGATTCAGGGACCCAAATGCATGTAGATTGCTTTCTTTAAAGCGTGGGGGTTTTATTTCTTTTCTGATGATGAAAATGACCTACAAAGAAGCACAAAACATATAACGTTTTGTTAATCACATGCAAGAAATGACCACTGGAAATTAATTTAAGATGCTTACTCATTTGCAAAATCACTTCTGCTGCCTGATATACTTCTAAGCGGATTCCAACAACTTGAAATCTATAAAAATGTTCATATTAACTTTGCTTCATCATTTCTTAATCTGTCCCAAAATTCTTAAACTTCTTTTTATCAAAGAGAATATTTAAACATTTCTGTGCCTCCCATGGTTTCTTTCTCCTATATATTGTCAGAATCAAGAGGAAATATGTGAGAACAGAAAAACTGCTTATTATTCAGGTCTTATAACAAGAGTTGTAAGAAGAACTTATAGAGAAAAACATTCCTGTCATTTCATTTTTTTCATAAATAATAATCCTATGAATGGAAAAACACTCCATGTCAGAAATAAGAACAGAATCTGATTGGAAAGCCATCTATTTTTAATGTAAACAGAAGGTAGAAATGAGATTATCTAGTTTTAGTTATTTAAGAGCTAGACTTGTGGTCAAATCTAGCCTTTAGGTTAACTAGTGACTAATCGGAGGCATCCTTTATGGTCAAAGGGGAGGTATCCTTCAACCTACTGTAAGTGGAATAAATCACTGTTTGCAGATACCTGCCTAAGTACAGAAGAAGCCTGGATCATTTGGCTATCTATAAACTTGTAGTGAGATGTGAGATGAAGTGAAATTATCACATCAAAGTCTATAAAGCAATTCATTCCTACAGTGCAACTTCATCATGTCTCTCCTATTGGTTTGGCTACCTTGTTACTCTTTGAAGTTTACACTTAGGAAAATGTGAAATATCTGCTGATGTTATTTACTGGAAACGCACAGTTTAGTACTGTGCAAAAAAAAGATAGTTGAGAAAAATGTCAGTCCATGGTCATTACTTGCATTTTTGTATAAACATAGCTGCTAAGTACAAGTTGAATCAAGCTTACCAAGAGTCATATGGCAGGTTTTCAAGTGTACCTCTCTGTCACTGCAGATAGAATTGAAGGTCCTCAGATGCTTACACAACACATGTTTGAAGGAATATCTATTTAGTTGTCAGGTATCTGTACATTATATCATGCCTGGCCGTTTAAAGGCGGCAGGCTTCTACTGTCTCAGTTAATGTCAGGCTGACTGTCCAACCTGATAAACAAGTCAGAGTATCATTTACTGTACTCATGTGTGGTAGTGAAATTAAGCCCTATCTTTGTGTATGTCAAAATCAAAAATCAAACCTTTAAAATAGATCATTATGCCTTTCTTTTCTTAAGGGCTTTTCAGACAGAAGCAGGAGATACTGTTGTTTGGTGTTTTGTTTCCAAAATTGAACATAAATTCATAAAATATGCTGGATTTAGCTGACGTAACTTAATTGAAGACATAGAGAAAACTTAAAAATTATTCATTCTTCTATCAAATACATCAACATCACTGTTAACATTACGTTCTAGGATAGACAGCTGTGTATAAAGATTTACAGAAGGGCCAGAGTGAAATGTAAATGCATCATTTGTATTTTCCTTTTATGATATCGGAGCCCTTCTGCACAGACATGAAAACAAGTAGTATCTGGCCTTATTCCCAGTTGCAATCATAAACACAATTGTAAATACTTCTAGGACAGCTGCCTTCATGGCCACCAAGAAACAGCCATATAGCTTTTAAAACCTTTGTTTAGAATATGAAACTTCAATAAAAGGAGTGTCAAATTTCTTCACCATGAAGGTGATGAGACAGTGGAACAGGTTGCCCAGAGAAGCTGTGAATGGCCCATCCCTGGAAGTCTTCAAGGCCAGGCTGGATGAGGCATTGAGCAACCTGGTCTAGTGGAAGGTGTCCCTGCCCATAGCAAGGGGGTTGGAACTAAATGACCTTTAAAGTTCCTTCCAACCTAAACCATTCTATGTTTCTATGAAATTACTGCTACAAAATATTAGCTATTCCTTCATTTCCATTGATGTTGAAGATGATATTTTAATACCAATTGCAACAGGAGACACAGTTCAATGCTATCTATGAGGATGGGAAGGGCAAATCTGCAGCCAGGGACACAAGTAAGAGCAGCTGTACTATTCCGATGTCTCTGTTTAGGAGTACAAGCTAAACAGCTAATTGTAATGATACGCAAATTCAACAGCAACAATAACATAAAGGAAAAGAGGCAATACAAAATTGACCTTAAAAGAACTGTAAAAACATAATGACAGAAAAGTCATGCTTATTCCTCTGTACTTTTTGCCCTGCCTGGAACTCTGATTCTTCTTTATCCTGATGGACATTATGAAGCTGATGGTGCTGCTAGACAGTAATCCTAGAAGCTAGTAGTTCTTTCTGAGTCTTTTTACTTCTTTTCTTTTCCTAATCCATCAAAGCATTTCAGTATATATGTAAAAGATGAATAATAACATATGTATACAAAAGTCAATGTAAATAACTGTTGTGCTAGATCAGAGCTAGCGTGTACATTTATTTGCTGGATTAAAACGCAACCTTGCTTTTAATAGTACCAAAGATGACAATTCTGTAAGCTTTTTGGTAAAGAAATAAGCGTACAGTCTTGGGAGAATAATTTATTTTCTGAAAGGAATGAATAAAGAAAAAGAGAATTAATATTTTCTTCTCTTAGCTCTTGGTTAAATATTGCCATAAAAACATGCAAAACAAGTGTTTTCATTTGCAAAATGAGAGGGTTTATGGACTTGTAGAGCACTTTCATACTGCCCAGTTTACTCATAAAACAATTGCAATACATCTTTAATACATTCAACATTATTGATTTCCACAGGATATTTTTTGTCAGAAAGATTGAGTTATAGTTGAATACCAATAGTAGGTATTCTCCAGGGTTATGGAGACAAATTGTGCACTGGACATAGAAGAATAAATATTTGTGTCTTTGTTGGTAACTCCAGGAAAACCAGCATCTTCAGGTAGTCAAGCCAGCATTTATTTCACATGGATTCAACTTCTGAATAAATTGAATCTGCCTTCTGTTCTCTTGAGGTTTTTTGGTTGTGGGTTTTTTATTATTATTATAAATAGTAACAGTGCAATTAAAACTTCGATATTATCTGACCTGGTTTATATCCAAATTTAAGTTTTAATAGTTTTTTTTAGTTGAAAATTAACATTGAAATTAGTAATTATTTTTTCCTTTAGGTTTATCAATTCCAAATAGTGATATGTATTATAGAAGAAGTACACTTATTACAATTCCTCTTCAACTCACAACAAGCCAGCTAGTTATTGAACCACGCTGCTCATTCTAAATGTATTTAAATCTTGACTATAAAAGGATGCAGGGCCTGTTTTTACAATGGTTGAGCTTGGTTAAGTTTCAGCAGATATTTTTATGAGTCATGCTCCGTTCTGTGGTATAAAAAAGTATAGCCAAAAGATAATGACAGAAGCCCCAGACCATAAGAAAAATCATGATTACTGGTTATGAAAGGAGTCTAAACCTGTGGGTCAGGAAAAAAAAAATAGAGATTAGAAGGAGAACATAAAAAATATGCACAAGAGAATTAGAAACCAATAAAGAAAGTGCAAATCACAAATGTAAGAAAACTATAGGTGTAAGAATATGAAAATATGAAATGTATAACAAATCATAAAAATAAACCCATGTTGACCTCAGGTCATTAGCATCATATGTCTGGCAAAACACTCAGTAGCCTGATGACTCATTGTAAACTCATTTTAAGTGCATAATAGGGTCTTTCTGTAATAATTATATGATTTGGGCTTTGAGCATCCAATGTTAGCATCCTTGTAACTACACTAGTAATAGTAACATTTCTGTATTTTGGTTATCCTGTTAAAACATTAGTCACACTAAAAATCAATTCCTGACAACATATAGGGTTTTGTTTTTTTTTTTTTTTTTTTGCTTAAATCTATTTATCTATTTTGTTAAAAATAAGATTTCTAGTGTAACATTGGTCATACCAATGTTTTCCTCTTTTTCTTTTTGTGTAGTTTTTCCGAAAGACCTTCCATTGTACAAGTGGAAAGTTGATACTGATTTAACTTATACTAATAGGTCTAATACAGTTTTGCTAAAAAATGAAGCTTTATGTGCTAAATATGTAACAAATGTATGCAACACATACATAAAGGGTCAGGACCTTGCCCCTCATCTGTTTCCCCTTACATATGTCTTTCATGCAAAATATACTGCATCTGTGATGTCACACCTAGAATATATGCAATGAGCATTTTGAGTGAGTTTTGTTTAATCCATCCGCTGCATTCCTGGCATGCAGTTACAAAACATTCTCTCTCGTGCCACATAGTTGTGGAAATGTTATTAACTTTGACACTTCATAGACCAACCCAGCCTGAAGGCAAGAAATGATTCATTCTTCTAATGTTTTGAGTTTAAGATGTACAGTATCTTATAAAAATTGTTCTCATGGAAATAGAGGATGATTCCTTTAGTGTGTATGCATGCATGTTCACACACAGACATGTTCACATATTTGTATGCATTTCATAACTGCAAAAAAAGATTCCGCTGTGCTTTTAGTTGCCTGTGGAACTGTCATACTGCACGAACAAGCTTAATATTGACTGACTTGGTTGACTTATTGACTTATTCCTGCAGCAGTTCTTTTTCTAACAAGATCTAGTTCCTTTCAGATTCTTTCACATTACATTTCAAAAATAATGTGATGTGGTGAAACAAGTCAGCAGAAGCCATTGCTGGAGATGCAGCTGAACATATGTAGTATGCACCATTATTATACATACATATATATACACATATATTTATGTATAAGAATGTTCATATAATTCTTACATAGTTTTACTGGAAAGAAATCACTGCTTATGACAGAATTGATATGTCATGTGAAGGATGAACAGAGGTATATGATCTGACATCTACAGCATTACTACGAAGAAGTCAATGACTTCCTTTTAAACTCATTTTGAATACTATTAATCTTATGAAGAAATTATATTCTTAGAAATCTAGATTTCAGTTCTGTACTCCTAACATATCTGCAAGACTTACTGACATTGGTGAATTTTCTCATAGAGCTTTGTCACAAATCCTTGTAAGGAGAAAGTAGACTCAAGTTTAAATGTCTGTTTTGTTTGTTTGGTTTGGGTTCTTCTCTTTTTGTTTTCCTTTCTGAAAGCACTCTCCGAGATTTCTGTCTTCACTGGTATTCTTACTAGTTTTGTAATTGATTTCCTGCTAGTTTTCCTCTTTGTGTATTTCAGACACACCCTATTAGCTTGTTCCTTTGAAGCTTGATAAGCCTTTCCTTATGCAAAACTGTTAGCTCTTGTAAGCCTTATTTTCATACAAAAATAATACCAGTATAATTACATGGCTATAGTTAACACAGTACAGTTCCTTAGTACAGTTCCTTCAAATCAGCATAGCTGTTCTGGTATACATATAAGCCAGTAGAGATGTTTCCTTAGGCACTGCTATGTGAAAAATTCTATAAATTATGTCATATTACTGATTTTACTGGAAAATGAACAGTTTCTGTAGAAAACTATACCCTTAACCAAAGTAATTACACCAGGATGAAATCTAAGAATAGACAGGTATATTCTTTGGCTCCAATCCTGAACTAAACAAAGGTTCAAGCTCTAAATTTGATTACACAAAGGATTATATCTGTAAAAATGAAATTATTAGCATCTTGGGCAAAAGTATTCTCACCAAAGGGAGTGAATGGGACCAGCCTTCTGCCATTATGAAATGTAGTCATTATATAACAGTAATGTGAAGATGAACATGATTAATACTTCTCAGAGAAAAGACCATGCTAGGCTCTCACTTCACACAGAGTAATGAGTTCCCCTTTGATTGTGAGGCAGAATTTCCCTATCTGTAATATGGGAGACTTGGACGGTTAAAACATGATTCTACTCGGGTCAATCAGGGAAGCCTCTTTGCCTGCCATGGGGCCAAGATTCTGCTCAATGTTTCTGTTTAATAACACTGCAGAAGGACTTAATAACCAACTTGCATTTGGTTTTAGATATTTATCTATACAATGAAGAAACATTTTTGCCATACAATATTTTAAGATGGGAACATATTTTCTTCTAAAAAATGTTTCATTCCTGTAATATTAAGACTTCAGTACAGATTTTGATTGTGTTTAGTTTTCACATTTATTAGGAAATTAATTTCTAACGCTAATTAATTGTTTCATTCATTTCAGAAAAATAAATAGTTTATAACAAAGAATCTCTAATGCAACTAGAGCACTTTGGATATACTTACATAAAAGGAATACTAACAATTATTTTGTGCTCTATTAAGGATCATAGTTACTTACATAGTTACATCAATACATAGTTATATTTTTGCAGGGCATTTAAAAATGAATCAATATAAAAATATCAGGAATTAAGCTTTGAAGAATACCAGTTGACATTCTCAAGTATATTAAAGCATTACATTATATCCCATTGCTATGTTTTACTAGAGAGAACAGATAAATGTTACAAAAAATATAGCATAGTTGCTAGCAGGAACTTAGTAGTAAAGAAATATTTGTCTTACTGGATGTAACTGCAAGTCATGGACATAATTCATCAATGGTAAAGAGCAATGAAATGCTTTTATTTATTCACACCTTCCAGTGATTGTATTTTGTAACTTCTACTTATTCTTAAGTGTCATTAAGAACAGAGTAAACTAAAGTAATCCTCAATATATTAGGATTAGAATTAGTTTAAAAGTTAAATTAAAAACCTAAACCATTAAAATTCAAATAACAGCCCAGTTATACTGTGAGTTCACAAATCCCAGAGGCACAGAACAGAGAAATTTTGCCTCTCTGTCTTTTAGTGGAAAACCATCTTCAATGAAATTGTCATTTCCTTATAGAAGGCTTGCTTCTCCAGAAAATCAGCAGGGATTCTTGATAGGAGTAGGATTAGACTAACTAAGGGTTTGTAAAATTGTTCCCCAAGCAATCTGAAGGCAGAGTTCTAATCTTCTTAGTTTAGACAAGAAAATTAACTACCCATCAAGTTCTACAGTGCTTGTATTTTAGTTTGGTTTACTCCCCTAAAGCATGGAATTAAAAACAAACAAATAAAACTCCAGCTTCTCTCTTACATATGTGAAATCTGTTTTCCTGTGTTTTTGTGGTAACATAAAAACCAGCACTCATCAACTTCTCTCATCCTATGGTGGTGCACTGATTTCAAGCGTGGTATGCTTGTATTTTAGTTTGGTTTACTCCCCTAAAGCATGGAATTAAAAACAAACAAATAAAACTCCAGCTTCTCTCTTACATATGTGAAATCTGTTTTCCTGTGTTTTTGTGGTAACATAAAAAACAGCACTCATCAACTTCTCTCATCCTATCATCAGCAAGTGGTGCACTGATTTCGAGCGTGGTAAGAGGTGTATGTAATGCAGGTGTGAATCAAGTCAGTTCACCCATTGCACCGCAGACATTCTATTATGGCTGTGCATCTCATAATAAGGAAAGCATACACTTGAAATGACAAACTTACCTGCAAAATTTTATATCTTATGGGAGATGGTTCAGTTCCTTAACACAGTAGCAATAATTTTGAATTGAGATACATATAATCTGCTTTGCCGTTCTGCCTTGCCGTGACACATGTAGTAAATACTGCACAGCATATCAATATTCCAAAAGAAAAATAGGCTAAGGGTTGGTCTAATCTTCTATTTTTAGCCCACGGATAAAAGGTTTTTATTTTCTTCAGATTAACCATTTTCATGGATTTGTTATTGTCACACGTGTAAAACTCTCCAAGATCAATTGAAATGCAAACTAGTCAGTAAGGGTTCATCATTCATATCACATATTGGTGTTTTCAAACTTCGTATAATTTGCAGTAGAATCCAAGAACCAAGGGTTTATCTATCACCTGTTTAATTGTCTATAACAAACATTCAGGCAGAAAGAGGGTGAAAGGGAAGGGAGGGAGAGTAGTATCTGCATAAATTGCAATCAGGCTATTCTTCTGTTATCTTTAATACAACGCCATCCCTTCCTGTCCACAGGTCCATTTAAGGACTAGATTGGGAAAAGATAAATCCTTGAATGTTGGAAAGAATATTTTGCCCACATACACACTCCCAAAGTCTGCATATTTGGTACTTTCTAAGTAATACAGATTTTATGAGTGTTCTGTTTTACTTGCAGTATTTCTTTTCTGTTAAGAATATGTATAAGGAAGATTATTTAACTAAAAAATAGCAAGTGCAAGTACATTGCTGATATAAACAAAGTTGTCAATGGGTACTACAGTAATTGTTGTGGAATATTCAAGATGACATACATTAATATAAGATCATAATAAGTACTGATTGGCCATGCTTGAAATGTTGACTGCTTGCTGGGAACTATAGTTTACAATACTTCTGTGTTTTAGTTTTCCCAGGGGAACTAACAGAAAAAAATTTCTGCACGAAGTCTCAAGCACTGAGATGTGTAAGAAACTCCAGAGAATTTTCAATTAGTTTTCATCATAACCGTATCTCTGAAGTACTATGCGCAAACATAAAGCACTGAAAATAACCCGCAGCACTTTGCATTTCTCTATTCTTTTGTCATAAGAACATGATGTGTTTAGCAGCAGAGAGAGCTTAGAGGTCAGCAAAAACAAACAGCAGCAACAAAAAACACTGAAGCACCCCAAATTATTTAAAAAGTAGAAAATAATTCTAAAAACATTAATAACAAGAAGGGCTTCTACAGGTATGTCAGTCAGAAAAGGAAGGTCAAAGAAAGCATAATGATCCGATGAGCAAGGCTGGCAGACTGGTAACAAGAGACAAGAAGTCTGAGGTACTCAACAACATCTTTGCCTCAGTCTTCACTGGCAGTCTTTCTTCCCACACCTCTCAAGTGTATGGTCTGTAAGATCGGGACTGGAGGAGCAAAGTCTCTCCCACTGTATGAGAAGATCAGGTTTGAGTCCACCTGAGGAACCTGATACACCATACATACACCACCATACATAAGTCTATGGGACCTGATGAGATGCATCTCAGAGTACTGAGGACATTGGCTGATGTAGTTGCCAAGCCACTCTCCATGATAGTTGAAAAGTCCTGGCAGTCAGGTGAAGTCCCTGGAGACTGAAGAAAGGGAAATATTGCACCCATTTTTAAGAAAGGAGGACCCTGGGAGTTACTGGCCTGTCAGACTCACCTCTGTGCCTGGGAAGATCATGGAGCAGATCCTCCTAGAAGCTATGCTAATGCACATGGAGGACAGGGAGGGGATTTGAGACAGCCAGCATGGCTTCACTAAGGGCAAGTCCTGCCTGACCAACCTCGTGGCCTTCAGTGATGGAGTGACTACATCAGTGGACAAGGCAAGAGCTATAGATAGCGTCTATCCAGACTTCTGTAAGGCCTTTGACACGGTCCCCCACAACATCCTTCTCTCTCAGTTGGAGAGATACGGATTTGATAAAACGACTGTTGGGTGGATGAATAATTGGTTGGATGGTGGCATCCAGAGTGTAGCGGTCAATGGCTCAATGTCCAGATGGAGATTGGGGATGAGTGGTGTCCCTCAGGGGTCTGTACTGGCACCAGTACTCTTTACTATCTTCTCCAATGACATAGAGAGGGGGATCAAGTGCACCCTCAGCAAGTTTGCAGCTGACACCAAGCTGAGTGGTGCAGTTTATACGCCTGAGGGACAGGATGTCAT
The DNA here is from genome assembly GCF_000687285.1 of Phaethon lepturus. NCBI lineage: Eukaryota > Metazoa > Chordata > Aves > Phaethontiformes > Phaethontidae > Phaethon > Phaethon lepturus. The sequence goes on along the minus strand of NW_010551001.1, from coordinate 17,911 downwards.
CCAGAGGGACCTGGACAAGCTCGAGAAGTGGGCCCAGGTTAACATTATAAGGTTCAACAAAGCCAAGTGCAGGGTCCTGCCCCTGGGTCGAGGCAACTCCTGGTATCAATACAGGCTGGGGGATGAAGGGATTGGGAGCAGTCCTGCCAAGAAGGACTTGGGGGTCCTGGTGGATGAAAAACTGGACATGAGCTGGCAACATGCACTCACAGCCCAGAAGGGCAACTGTATCTTGGGCTGCATGAAAAGAATCATGGCCAGCAGGTGATTCTGCCCCTCTACTCTGCTCTGGTGGGATCCCACCTGGAGTCCTGCGTCCAGCTCTGGAGCCCTCAGCACAGGAAAGACATGGACCTGTTGGAGCGGATCCAGAGGAGGGCCACAAAAATGGTCAGAGGGATGGAACAACTCTCCTCTGAGGAAAGGCTGAGAGAGTTGGGGTTATTCAGACTGGTGAAGAGAAGGCTCCAGGGAGACCTTATTGCAGCCTTCCAGTACTTAAAGGGGGCCTATAAGATGGATGGGGAGAGACTTTTTATCAGGGCCTGTTGCAATAGGACAAGGGGTAATGGCTTTAAACTAAAAGAAGGCAGATTTAGACTAGATATAAGGAAAAAAATTTTCACCATGAGGGTGGTGAACCACTGGCACAGGTCGCATAGAGAGGTGGTAGATGCCCCATCCCTGGAAACATTCAAGGTCAGGTTGGATGGGGTCCTGAGCAACCTGATGTAGTTGAAGATGTCCCTGCTCATTGCAGGGGGGTTAGACTAGATGACCTTTAAAGGTTTCTTCCAACCCAAACTATGCTATGATTCTATGATTCTATGATTCTGCTCCTAAAAAAACCTGTTAATTTCAAGAAACTTTTGTCTAATTATCATTATATAAGTATGTTCTTAAAATGAAATATAAAACGGTGGAACTGAGAATTGACATATATCAGTCATGTTGAACCACTAGAAGTTTCATCTCTAAACTTTACACACTCTCTAAGTTTTCTGAGAGAAAGTTTAGTTATCAAGATAACAATGATAAGTAATGCTGTGGTAAATTAAGCTGACACTGAAAGTTTTCTGTAATCTTGATATCTTCAAATCATATTGTTGAAATGTAGCTACTTATTGTTATTATTTAAATATGAGTTAAGCATCCACACTTTCAATTACTTGTGGAAATTCCACTTAAACTGTAGTTTATATCTTTTACCTGTGATATAAACCAGAATTCTACAAAACCAGAAATTATATTAAACAAGAAGTCTGTTTGGAAAGATTTACTATCCATCAGATTTCTAGATATTCTAGCAGGTCATTTCCCACTGCTGGAGAAAAATTAAATCCTTAGGACAAACTCTCTTTTTCATTATTTGTTTTCACTGCCTACACTTTATCTTATACATGAACACTCTTTATTTGAGACAAACAAACAAAAAAATCTGTCAGTTAATCCACTCTTCCTTAGACTGGCTGTGACATATGAAACTTTCCAACAAAACCTGTCAGTAAAAATGTGTATTGATAGCAAACAGAAGTTAAAGTATCTGCATATGGTGGGGTGTTTGTTATGTTTGTCATATTTGTCAAAGTTTATTACTGAGAATGTAAATAACGAGTTCAGCTTTCCCTATTATTGGGCATACCTAAGAAAACAGTTTTCCTTAACTACCTCAGTGTGAACCAGCCAAGATCTTTTCCTTCAGAAATGGTCTCTTTAAGTTTTGAAAATATGTATTCGAAAAGTGTGAGTGAGCACCTTGGGTATAACCTGGAGTGACATAAAGAGAAGAAGATTTAATTCTAAATATTACAGCTCTGGTAGGGATATAACAGTAGAATAGGCCAGCACAACTGTAACAAAAAGACTGAAAATATTCCTAGACAGAAAGGAATCAAATGAACTTTTGCTCTTCCCTTCCCTGACTCCTCTTTGGAAGTATGAATGTGAAATTTCATGCTTTTCATCCTTTGGAGGAGATAAATTGCCTGGCTATTTTCTTTTGGCACTTTGCCACTTGGTCTTACATATAAAATAAATATGCAAGTTAGCATCTTCAGAATATTTATCTCCCTCCATACACCCAAAGATAAATCGTTTACTGGGTTTGTTTGTTCTTTACCAGTACTAGCAGGGAAGAATTCTTCTCTTGAGAAAAAGTGATAATTGACCATGAGGAGGTCTTTTAGTATGAAACAAAACTTATCAAAATTAAACAGATTTGGCTGGAATACCTGCTTTTTAAACTTAATTTTGCAAAACATTTCTCTTTGTTACACTTATTCTGTGTGTATTTCCAGAAAACATTAATTCTATACAGCTGATATTTTCTAAAGGTTAATAATCTACACAGCTTCCTAGATGTTCAGGACACCTTTTGCTGTGGGTGCTTTGAGAAAGAGTTGCCAGGGTCTAACGTTTAAACGTCACTGTCTTTCTGGTATATGACACCCTGTAGTCAACCTACAGTTCTACAGTCACCCTGCAGACCCTGGGGCCACAGCACACATACCTTCCCTGGACTCCCTCAGGCAGTTAGGCTTCAATATCGCTAATCAAATATTAAAAAATCTTTACCACAGAATCTATTTTTTTCCATTTTTCTCGTATATAACATTTTAATCTTCTAAGTTATAAGCAATGTCTGAAAGAGTTAGGTGGTGTCTGTGAACCTCAAATTCACAGACACCTGTTTGTTTTCTACAGAAATGTTATATTAGCAAATTACTTTGTATCTGAATTATTGTATTATTTAGGAATAATCATTTTCACAACAGTAATACTTGAAGAGAGAGATACTTCAAAACTATACCTCTGAAGAGAGGTGGTAAATATTATGGATGATATTATGGTTCCACTGAAAGAAATTTATGTTCAATTGCTTTTGTCATTGACTTCTAACAAGTTGTTTTTGTAGGTTGCCCTTGGCCATCTACCAGATGCCCAAGCAGCCATCCTTTCACCTCCCTCTTCAACAGGACAGGGTGAGAAAGTAAGATGGAAAAGCTCATGGATCAAGCTTGAGACTCAGAGGTCATTTACCAGTTACCATCACAGGCAAAGCAGACTCAAGTTGGGGAAAATTAAATTAATTTATTGTCAGTTAAAACCAATTTGGATGGTGTGATACAAAGACAAAAGCTAAAACACTTTCCTCCCAGCCCCACACCTTTTCCTGGGCTCAAATTCACTCCTTCATTCCTGATTCCTCTGCGTCCTCTCCCCTCCCTGAGCAGCACAGGTAGATGGGGAGTGGGGGTTTGTGGTCAGTCTGTGACAGCTCCTCTCTGCTGCTCCTTCCTCCGCACACTCTTCCCCTGCTCCAGCGTGGCTGCCATCCTTCAGTATAAACCAGCTCTGGCCTGGAGTCCTCCAGGGGCTGCCTTGTGGTTATCTGCTCCAGCTCGGTCTTGCCCAGGGCTGCAGGGGATCTCTGCTCCAATACCTGGAGCACCTCCTCCCTGCTCCTCCTCTCCCCTGGAACAGCAGGGCTGTTCCTCACACTTTCCCCTCACAGCCAGGCAGCGTTTTGCCCTTCCTTACCCCGGCTGTCCCCCATAGTGGCGGCGGGGCTGAGCCGGGCCCTGCGGTGGGTCGGTTGGAGCCGGCTGGAACCGGCTGTGTCCGGCACGGGGCAGCCCTGGACCCTCCTCACAGGGGCCCCGGCACCCCCCTGCCAACCCCTGGGCACCCCCACCCCGTACACACTTAGACCCCGTACATTAGCGTCCAAAGAATAGTAGGGTAATGAGTTGTTTGCTGTTATTTATGTTCATCAGACTTCACCAAATCATTTCTCACAATACGTGTGACTGCACAATAGTCAGAAGGTGACAATCCTAAGTCCTGCTTTCCCATGTAAACCAAATACAATTCTGCAATATTTACCTTTAAGACATCACACGACGCACCTTTCTTCCAGTTTTCTTACGCTTAACTACACAGGCACACAGACACGAAGAGTACAGCATCTCAATAATACCAGTTTAGAATAAGGTGATCCTCCAAGTACTAGTCATCATCTAACACCAAAACTGCAGGCAGCATGTCTGTTCCAGTAAGCAAGCAACAGCATACCTTTCCACCAGTCCCGCCCCTTTGTAGCATCACAAGAAAATACGCATGTGTGTGTTCGCATATTAACAAGCTCATATACATGATACGTGCCATATCAACGTGTGCAAATACCAGATCACAAAAAATAACATGGCAGCACACTACTAGAAAATAATAAATCACCCTCTCCCACTCTGTCTTCAGGCAGAAATATACACCTACAGCTGTTCAAAATGGATAATAATTTTCCCCATTTTTTAACCTATTTTTTTTAAGACTTTTTTCTTCCTTTGCATTTTCCCTTGAAATTTGTACATAAGTGTTCAAGCCTGCAGCATCAGCTTTAGGAAACATTAACACACATTTCTCCTACACAAGTTATCACAAGTTTGTATTTACTTGCTCTTTCTGCTCCCTGAAAAGTAATATACACCATAATCCAGAGGGAGGAATCCTGCCTGGGGAAGATTATTCCGTATTTGTTCATACTGCAGTTCCTAAGGATCCTGGCAGCTACAGAGAGTTTTCACTGAATTACTGAATTAGGCAATGCTTCTATTTAATGAAATATGGTCAGCTTTTCTTAACAATGAGAAGAACAGAATGAAGAATTTTGAACTGGGCTGGCTGAACAGGAAAACATGCATTCAACATTTCTATAATAGAGCAAAGTTTAGTTGGCAGTGATTCATGGGGTTATGTTATCATTTGCAGTATCTCAACAACTTAATATCTAAATACTTACATGCCTTCCCTTGAGTATATGAATAGAGTTCTAAAAATAGAAGTACCTGTAACAGTTACACTGTAAGTGCATATGTAATTAAATGTTTTATTACATTTTCCTAACCGTATTTACCCCGTTCTCATATTTTCTTTTACATTTCTGCATCTGCTCATCTTATAACTGCAAAACACTCCCTGTGACTGCTGCCTGCTAGTCTGCTTGCTAACATCTAAGCTTCAGTATTTGCGTATCATCATCTTTTCTCGATTTCCCAGTTAGTGATGTTCTCTTGACAGCTTAATGCCTTGTTTTACCTACATCCTCAAAAAACTGTAGTATGTCTCTGGTATTCCAGAATATGTAACACTGGGATTTGCTCAAGAAGGTATTTTCAGCCACCTTAGGTGTTATTGATTTCCAGGAATGTAAAATGTGGAATCAGAATACATGTAAACACACACTCTCCTTCCAAACCTCAAAAATACCTCCCCTGCCTCTTCAGCTGATACAGGTTAGCAAGTCACATTCACTAGCATTAGCAGATGTCACCTCTGATTTATTAGTTACCTTAATTTTCCCAAGACTGGATGTTATCTTCACGTAGCTAAATTGTTACCCTCATTTCTCTGGAGTTGTATAGACTCTCATTGTATATTCTCCACAATCCATATTGTAAGCCATCTGAGGCAAAGTTGTTTATTTTTCTTTGTCTGTTTGAACAGTTCTTGGTATTACATGCCTCTCAACCTGGTTTGCAGTTCCTGCGTGTCATCAGAGTAAAATTAATAAAATCCTTTCTATACCTTTTGAACAGGAAATAACATTTCTTACCAGTCAGCAGTTTTCTATGTTGATCTTGAAACTAGGAAAACGTCTTTTTGAAACACCAAAGTGTCTTCTCATGGTTCCTTGATATGCACATCTGTTTAAGCAAATATGACATACAATTAACCTCAATTTACTAAAGACTTGTAGACCTTACAGAATATAGTGCACTAAATGTGAACTTACTTCTCTTAAATTTGCTTATCAAAGCATAGTTTAAAGTGTTCATACACCTATGCCTCTTTTTTAGGCTCCTAACATTGATTTTCACAAGCCTAACACTCCATTCACAATCAACATCACTCACAGTTAAATATCCTCCTCTTCTGCCAGTGTGGGATTAATTTGAACTAGATCTTTTGCATCAGGTGGCTAACTGGGCATGAAGATTTGTTTTTGACAAATGGTTGCCCTGTGATCCAGGAGGACAATCCACCTGTCCACAGCCTAGTCCTTACTACCATCAAGATCAGGACCCCTCAGACACAGGCTAAATGGATGCCACTGGTTGTTGTAGTCATTTGTAAAGGCTCTCTTTAAACGATAAAGGGAAAAAAAACATAAAGGGTTTGATTTTTATATCCCCATTATACTTCACAGAGTAAGAACACATCAGCTTTGTAATACATGACTGGGAGCAGGGTGAGATTCCTGTGGAAGTGCTTGGCCTGCTCTCATGCTTAGTAATGTATAATCAACCCTTGGTGTTAATATTGTCTGATTTCTAAGGCAAGATGATGGATGACCTCTGTGTAGCCTGTTCTGGTACAGCCAGTGCTAAGTTCTTACGTAGATCAACCGTACTCCTTCATGTGCCTTTTCAAGCAGCTTGCTGATGCAAGGAGAGAAGATGTGAAGCCCAGAGTGGCGAAGAGTTTGAATAGCATCCTTTTAATAAACTGGAAATATTCAGATCATGTAGGTCCAGTTTCAACAAAATACAGCTCCTAGTTTTCCACTGAAGCAAATAGTGAATAGCTATTGAAACAGAGTTAATAACAGAGTTGAAATAGCTGTTGAAGATAGGCCTATGCAGGTTGTACTGTTTCCTGTGGTTTAATGTTCAAGATTAGTTATGGACTTGATACAGAGTGAAATCTCCATTGTCCCAAACTAGATGTTAATAACTAATCAATCCCAGTGATTTTTTTAAATTTTATTGGTAGCACTCTTCTTTAAACAACAAAATAAAATAAAAAAAAAATACCATTCTTTTGATTTGATCTAGATTTT
>NW_010551001.1:3635-11042 GCF_000687285.1 Phaethon lepturus | reverse complement strand
AGGTTGGTTGGGTGGGGGGGGGGGGGGGGGGGGGGTAATTAAAGCATGGCATCTGTCCTCAATTTGGAACCCTTCCTTTTTGTGTCATGAAATTCAGCTACCTGTCTTGAAATTGCTATCTTAAAATCATATTTGAAATTAGTTTGAACAAATGATGATTTAAAAATATTAGCAACAGGCTTTTCTGTGAAAAGGCAATAAGTTCATTTACCAATTCATTTTCACCAGCTACATTCTCAAGATTAAGCAAACTTATGTTCATACGTTTTATCATCCTGTTCATTGGCCTATGTGATTTTACATAATGATGTCTGATAAAACGAAGGCACCTCCTTCTGTGAGCCCTATTATAAATGAAATATATACTTAATGTTACAAGCAGTGCCATTCCAGAAGCAAAAACCTTTTTCTTATTAAAAAACTAAATTTAGATATATCTTGCTGTATGTGGAAAGAAGAAAATATTTGGTGGCTTTTACTTGAGTGTTACAGTGCATTTATAAGCTGAAGTGACACATTAAAAATTTAAAGCTTTCAAAATGATTAACATTCAGTACCTCCCATCTAAACTGTATGCTGCTGAATTTTATTAATTATATACCAATAAAATATATTTTTTTAAGAAATGCACTCAGAGGGAAGTTGATCGTGTCTTCAAAACTTTAAAACTCAAGGTGAGGAAAGTTTCTTTAATTTATACCCTTCTTAGGTGCAGGAACAAGGAAAAGTGACTAACAAGATGTGTTGGTGCTATAAATACAAGATTTTAACACATTCCTTCATCTAGGTACCACATTCTTCTCACTTTTTCAACCTTTTAGCTTCCCTCAGCTGAAATCAGTGTGGTATATAGCTTAGAGTAGAACGAGCTAGTCACCTGGTGTTCTAAAATCAGTCATTCAGGTTACGTTAAGTTAGGTTTTCTTCTGTAAGCATCTCTCATAGATATCCATTCATATAGTCTTAATGGTGTTTCTGTGATTATTTTTCTATGTTTTCTTTCTTCAGCTGCATTAGAACTAAATTCTCTGGTTATATCTCCCTAAATTATCAAGTTATATTTTTTTATTGTATACTTCAAATTTTTTAAACCCTTTTGCTTATTAGATAGCCTCCTCCTAACTACTCTCCCTTGTGCTTCTGATCAGTGCATTTAAGTTGATAACTTTCTGGTTTGGAACTCATCTAAATCATAGCGTTCATATTTTTCCTACTTTTTTCATACTTCATGAAATGGGTTAGAAAGCAGAATTTAAAAAAAAAAAAAAGGAACTAGGTTATCTAAGTGAGACTTCTAATGAAACACCTGTATATCTACGAGCATTTGGGGTTCTTTTTGAAGTCCCACCTGGACAAATGACATTGTCACAGAGAAGGGGCAGTGCAAGGACAGGGTTAGTGGTCTCTCTCTGAAAGCTTCTGGGACATTGAATTTCTCCTGTACCTTACCAAACATTGCTATATATTTGTTATTCAACATTGTTCAAAAAAGAAAGGTCTGTTTTGTTGTTAGACACACTCCTTTTATTTCATACAGGAAAGCCTCTCCCAGGGAGACTTTAAAAGAAAAAAATATTTAACAGAGGGTTGATTTATGTAGTTAGTAGGCCAGACTAAAACATTTCAGACCAAAACCTACTTAGCCTGGATAGCAAATTAAAATGAACTTGATCATTTTTAAACACTGAGCACCCGTTTCTACTCCTCTTTTTTCTCTTCAAAAATCCATTGCAGCCTGCTGGCTATACAGCTTGAGAAGACATTGAATTAAACATAAATTGAATACCATTTCATGTTATTAAACCTTATCTGGTCTTCAGGGCAAAGACAGCAAACTAGAACACTATGGTTTCTTGAAAATCTTTTATGAAGACTGGTATATGCCAGTATTTTTCAAACTTGATTAATAGAATGTAATTGATGGGAACAGAAAAGACCACACTAAAATTGAAGACCTCACAAAGCTGAGCAAACAATAAAAAAATAACTGAGTCAGATATCTTTTATATGTTCAGCATTGAAAGCAATCATATACATGATTTCCATATACTAATTGTTAATTTTAAAATGAATTGTTGCAGGCAAATCTATCTTTAAAAAAGATGTATCCTCGTTACTGAACGCCTATAATTTTATGCCATGGAACACATTTCTATACATTGCACTGTTGAAGTCAAGTAAGTGGATAATAATTTTTGTCAAACACAGATTAGAAATATCCATATATTAGGAAAAAAACCCCACAAAATATCTTTTTCTGTGTTTTTAAGTAAGCATGGAAATTAAACTGTAAAAATATGTAGGTGAATGAAGAGCTATCAGTGAGCAATATTCCTAAATATGGTCTAAAATATTTAACTGTCAGAGGTAATAATTTATAAAGTAGGACTGTAGACATTTTCCTGATAGATCTGAGGGGCATGTTAATGGAGCACAATGAAGACAGATAGCTCCATTCTAATACCATCGAGCAGACAGCCGCCTCATGAAATGCATCTCTGCCAGTGCCCATCAATCTCGCCATGATGGCTGCTTAGATTAGACACAGAAAAAGTACTCCTGTGAATCTTTAAAAGGCTATTTCTGTCTTTTGTGATGTTGTTTAACTTTGTTTTTATTTTATGGATTTGACTGGGCTTTAACGCACACAGGAGCCTGCAGACCTACCCTTATACAAGCCCATGAAAACAATTGTTGTTAGAGAAACATAAGTTGTAACTTTACTGATTTAACCACTTGGGCTCGTCCTGCTTCACACTATGTACTATGTTATTGTTCTCGAATCAATTGTGTAAATTTATTAATAAAAAATAACCTTCTGATAGATTTTAAATATAAAAATATACAATGTCAAACTTTACACACCGCAAAAATTGTTAAGAGGTTTGGGATTCTAATATTTGCGTGTTCATGAGCAAAAATGAAAACATTTTTTTCACCAGGGTGTTAAAGACTTCCTTAAAGAAGGAAGAATTGATGCTAGAAGAGCCTGTGGTACAATTTTTTAATTTGTATGCTGAAAACAAAAGCTATAAAAGTATTGTTGTCATTCTCTGTTCATTACAATGCTCAGTGGCAACATAATACAAAATATGGCTGCCTACATTTTCTTACAGTGATTTGTTTTCAGTCTCACTAAACCTATAGTTGCATAAAGAGAAAATAAACAATATCAAAGTCCAAGCTGTACCATTAGGTTTGTACGTAACAGCAAATACCATCCATTATTAAAGACACCATCATCAAGATACAGGATGTTGGAGAGGTGTTGAAGTATCAAGTAATGCTTTGTAAGGTCAGGAAATAAGTGCTGTCAAGGTAAATTAAATTTAAGAAAACCATGTTGCTCTCATTCTTAGAAAGCGTCTATAATTTGGAAAAGTTTAAAACTCAGTGTTTTCACAAAAACCCCTATACTTTCTCAGGTGTTTTTAAATTACTTTCCTTTTTGGTGATCTCTCCTCTTTTTGTAGCAGTGGAAGTTCCTTGAGTTGCTTGCGAAGAGCTAAATCCAGTCATCTTACTTGCAATGTGTAACAGGGAACTATGTTGAACTCAACACTGTGGTACAAATTGCCATTAAACATGATGGGTTCTAAGTCAGAAAAATAAGTTGTTTCATGAAATTCATACAGGAGAGGAGCATCAGACTTTAGGGGTTATAAAACAGATTCATGGATTTTAACAGAATTTGGCCAAAACACTGTTTTGGCCTTATCTTTAAATATCTTTATCTTTAAATACGTAGCTCTATTTCTTTGAGCTTTCAGCTAAGTCACTCCCAACTTCAGGCACATCTGCACAAATAAGCAAAGCTTTCCCTGGACACATCTGTCTATGTTCTGGGCAAGGAGGTGTACTAGCAAATTTGTGTGCCAGGGCTAACATATGGTTTCATCAACTGGGAAAAATACTGCTCACTGACAGAAAAGGTGCTGTGAGCATTACAAGTAATTTTTTTTTTCCCCTGTTCACAAAGGAATTTCTACTGAATAAAGTCCCAGGAAAGTAAGTGAGCATGACTTGCTCCTGGTTGATAAATAAATAGCCTATATCTACACAATCAGTTTACACCTTCAAATTCCTACCAATGTTGTAAGTTATTTTGCTTATGTATGATAAGACTCTCTAATTTTCTTAAATCATGAGATCATCATTCTAGCTTAGGCTGTTCAAGAATGCTGGAGACAATGATCAGAATTTTGGTACTGCACACTTTAAGATTTAAAAATTTTGGTACTGCACACTTTAGAATTTAAGTGAAAATAAATACATCTCGAGCTGGACTGTATCACATTGAACATACTATGGTCATCTGAAAGTCAGTAAAATACCTACTGCTTTTTTAATTTACACAGTGAGTTTAAGTGCTTGTAGAAAACTCCCCTTCTTCTCTAAAAAGCACTGAGAATAAGTTTATCCATTCTTCAGAGAGGCTACAAATCCATATGCAGTGCAAACAACTTTGATGTTCAGATGTCACAGCCTGCAACAAAGCTGCATGCAGCATTTGATTTCTTTTGCTTTAAAAGGCCATCAGGAAGACATACCAGCATTTGATTATGGAGATAGGAAGACAGTAAATATTGCCTGCCATCTGAAGAGAGTTAAAATATAAAATACACCCGGATCTGTGATGATTGATTCTGTGCCGACTTCAGAGCTTGAATTTCAAAAGTACCATATAATAATGTTTGATTTAGTGGCCATTTTGAAACAGTCTTAAAACCCACTTTCAGCCTCAGCAATACCTTCCTATTTTTCCAAAGAGCTTTCTTTCCTTTATCTATATTTTTGTTCTGATATAATACTACACATTACAGAGTTCTAGGTGTGTATATTTGTAATGTCATCTGAGTTAATGTAATGAGCCTATTTTCTACTTCACTGTATGCGATGCAGTGTATGATGACTTCCTCATCCTCCTTCATTTTACTGTAGCTTAAGTCTAACTGATGGTGACTGTCATTTCAGTCTGAAAGCCCAGCATATCCCTAGAGAAATGTGGTAAGATGCCATCTGTGGGGGTGTGATTGTCATAAGAAGAGCTAATACAGAAAAGATGAGTGGTCATGGAGAAAAAAAAATATTAATGACATAACTTGCCAGCCAGAGCAAGGTCTCCTCAGGGGAAATCAAAGAAAGGAAGAGGCAAAAAACCAAAGCAGTGCAGGAATCTGAAAACATCACCAATGTCATGATTACATCATGACCACCAACAGAAACACTTCCTGCAGAGACAGAAGTCTGGTCAGCTTTGCTGCATGGTAGCCTATCTGTAATATATGGAGTATGTCTCTTGTTCACAGTAAAACTAAAGCCAGAAGAGCTCAGCTGTGTCATGGTTTAAACCCAGCCAGAAACTAAGCACCACGCAGATGCTTGCTCATGCCTCCCCCCTCTCCAGTGGGGAGGAGAATTGAAAAAAAAGGTAAAACTTGTGGGTTGCGATAAAGACAGTTTAATAGGACAGCAAGGGAAGAGAAAATAACAATAACAGTAACAATAACAATCATGATAAAGAACATACGAAACAAGTGATGCACAATACAATTGCTCACCACCCACTGAGCGATGCCCAGCCAGTTCCTGAGCTGCGGGCACCACCCCTTGGCCAGCTGCCCCTGGTTTATATACTGAGCATGACGTTGTACGGTATGCAATATCACTTTGGCCAGTTTGGGTCAGCTGTCCTGTCTGTGTCCCCTCCCAGGATCCTTCAGGTAATGTAGTAATTTTACTTTGTGCAAGCTTCTCAGGTTTCAGCATGTTTATTGAATATCCATCTCAGCATGTTAATCACTGTGCTAAGATTTTTAAAGGTTAGCACATCTGCTTTGACAGGAATATTTAAGTTCCTCAAGTACTTACTAAACTAGTTTTTAATCTGAAATTGATATTTTGAAACATTCTTGGGAAACTGCTTATCAAGATATTTTTCATGCTAGAGTCAAGAAAACATCGTTACCTATTTCATGGAGAACTAATCCAAAATCTTAGAAGTTACTGCAGAAAAGAATAATGGTCTTTCATTTTCCATGTATTTATGTACATGTGAATAAATAGTCAACAAATATTTCCAGTAATTGATATTTAATATGTTTATTTGCTAAATGAATGATTCCTTGCTGTTTATGAATATAAGAACATTCTGATTTAAAGGACAGAACAGAGAAATTTCCCCAGTCCCTCCTGCTTGTGTCAGTAATACATATTGGGGGGGTGATATGGAAAGGTTCAGTACAAGCTAACAGAGGTCTCCAGCTGTGCATTACATTGTGTTTTGAAAATATAAAATCCCCGAGTTTTAAAATCCTTATTTTTTTTTTAAAGTGAGGGTTCTTTTTCCCCCTGGAATAAATGAGGACTTGCCCTGCAGGAGTCCTTGTAGGACAGGTAAAACGATATACTTCAGAACAAGGACAAAATGAATGAACTATATCGTCAATTTCTATTGGTTGAACAATGTCTAACAAACAATTTGTTCTCTGGATTGAGACTTTTGTCTTCAAATTGTATACAAATAAATAGAGACACTAGTCTTTATATGAGTAAAATCAGCACTTACCCCGTACAACAGAGCACTTTTCTCTTGCATATCTCTGATATCCAAGCATTTTACGGATATATTTTAACCGTGAATACTTGTGTAAAATCTCTGGGGCAGGTGCATCCAACAGTTCTAATCTCCTCTTTACACGAGTTAGGGTATTATCGAAGTGTGCTAGAGAGGAAATAGGTAAACGAACAAAGAGAAACCGTCCCTATTATTATTCCTAGAAAATAGGTATACTTATAACTATAAATATGTTCTATATCTATATTTTATAGATACAGAATTAGTGCCAACAAAGTAAATACCAGCTGCCATCATCTCCCATTTCTTCTCTTCAGTCCTTACAGTAAAGGTGATAAACATAGGTGTAATTCTCTGGAATTCGTATTTCCAATGAGGAAACAACTTCTGTTCCTAGTCGCATGCCACCATCAAGAAGCTTTTGGACTCTGAGTTGCAAAATATCCAGCAAACATCCTTGCTGGGAGACAAAGTTTTTGTCACTCTCATTGAACTACTGAATGGGAACCTACATCTGCTGCTTTGTGTTATCTTCTGAACAGCTTCCACTTTACATTTTCCATTGAAAGAAATGGACAAAACCCACAGTGATTAAGAGCTGGAGGATTGCTTGAACAATGTCTCTTAAGATACACAATGTAGAGAAAGGCCTGGCAAACTGCACGAATAGAATGACCATTTCCTGAGATTTAGCTTGATTATAATATGGTGATGCAGTATAGACTTTTCTCTCTTAAATAACTCCTTCATCACTGTTATTACATGTGTTTTACACAGTGACAAGTACATGCAGTTTAGTTAAGTTGCATTTCACTACGCTAGGCATAGGG
>NW_010551001.1:0-3619 GCF_000687285.1 Phaethon lepturus | reverse complement strand
GTGGCAGGTCTTTCTCCACTACATGACAGATGAATAGTCAATACAAATGGGTCAGGGTGACTGCAGCTGGACAATGGTAACAGAAAGAAGTGTGATCTCATTGAGACAGCAATTATACCACATTACATGACAAGAGCGTTCAGATACAGTGGGGTTAACTGTTATAAATCTCCACTGCAAAAGAGGAAGAAGTAGCATATGATAGGGTGGACCACAGGTAGGGGGAATAATGAAGAGCATAACGTGGTCATCTCTGTTACACAAAAAAAAAAAAAAAAGAAAAAAGTTCTTAAAAAACTAAAAATAAAAAGAATGCTTTTTCTAGCAGTCAGTCTTTGAAATGCTGTTAAGATGGTTCAAGGCTTAAAACACACATAGATAGCAAAACACACACATTCACTGGGAACGAAATCAGAGCTGCAGCACAGGCTAGATGACTGAGAGGATGCAAGTTATGTCAATATGGTGGGGGAATATTATAACTGTTTATGCTGATATGTGGATAAGCAGAAAACATTCAACTAGGTGTAACTAGATGAAAAAATGGTGTCTCCATTTTATTCGTGTTTTAACTGAAGCTGGGTTAAATATTAATTTATTTTATTTGAAGAAAAAGCATTCTTTTGAAAGTACAATTCCTACTGTAAAAGATAAAAATGCATCTGAAAATTGAAGCTTATCATAGGGGGAAAAAACCCCAGATATTTCTAAAACAGAAGAAATAGTAATACTGTGACAGGGTTCCATCTGTCTCTACATCTAAGCATCTGTTTCGCAACTTAGTTTTCCGATATTAGTCGATCATAGATGTAATTGCAATTGTCATGGGGAAACTGGTAGGTGGGATCCCATGGGAAGCAGCTCTGAAGCACTAAAGAACTCAGGAAAACTGGCAGCTCTTTAAAGACTGCATGCTCCAGCAGTCCATCACAATAATCAGAAAAATAAGTAGATGTATGAGGAGTCTGGCTTAGCAAAACAGACAACTCAAGACAGAGCTCTGGTGCAAAAAGGCAGCATAAAGAAGGCAGAAGCAGAAATAAGTAAAAAGAGAGAATTTCAAAACAATGCCAGTGCATGAAGGGGCAGTGCTAGAATAGCCAAAGCTCAGCTGCATGTGAGACCTGCAGGGTAAGTTAAGGTCAACAAGAGTTTCTACTGCTACATTAGTAGTAAGAGATGGAACAAGGAAAGTGTGGGTCAGTTGCCAAATGAGATTGGTGATTTAATAACAGCAGACACATGTAAGGCTGCCTTTGCCTCAGTCTTCATCCACGGTATTCTGGGCCTCTGTGCCCAGAGGCAAGGTTGAAGTAGGAGGAGAACAACCTGCAATGAATGAGGATCAAGTCAAGGACTACTTTTGAGAACTCAATCTGTAAAAGTCCAGGCTGCATCACAGGGTGTGAAGGCAAATAACCAATGTCCTTGCCACACTTACCACCTTTGAAAGGTCAGTGAAATTGGAGATGACTGCAGATGAGATAATGACTTGAGAAAGGCAGATCTTGATGCATTTTCAAAAAGTCTAAAAGGATGACCCAGCAAAGTGCAAGCTGGTCAGCTTCACATCAGTCCCTGGGAAGACCACTGAGTGAGTCCTCTTGAGCAACACTTCTCAGCACATGTGGGAGAAGGCAGTGACGGGCAACAGTCAGCAGGGATTGACCCAGGATAAATCATTCCTGACCAACCTCATTGCTTTCCAGGATATAATGACTGGATTTGTGGATGAGGAGAGAGGCAATGAGTGTCATTTACCATGACTTCTGTGAGTCTTTTGACACTATCTCCTGAGATATTCTTGTATCAATTTAAGACATTACAGTCTTGATGCACAGAAAAACTAGATGAGTAAAAAACTGATTGGACAGTTAGTGGCCAGCATGTCATCGTGTACTGGAAGTCAGCAGTAAGTGCAGTATTGAAGGGGTCTAATTTGCACCTGTCTTGTTTAAGATCATTAATCTTGAAGAGGTCACAGAGTACATGCTCACCAAATCTGCATAAGTTGAAATGAAAGGTTCAGGCTGGACGTAAGTAAAATATTTTTCCCCTATGAGGACAGGCAATCAGTGGAGTAGGTTGCCTAGTGAGGTTATGCAATACCTGTCTTTGGAGGTTTTCAAGACCCAGCAGAGTAAAGTCCTGAGCAACTTGGTCTGAGCCCAGAGCTGATCCTGCTTTGAGCAGGAATTTGAACTGGAGACTTATTAAGGTCCCTTTCCAACCTGAATTATTCTATGATCCTATGATAATTTATAAATATTTAAATGGTATCTGGAGAAGACATCACCATATACTTGATTCTAAATTTGTCAGCATTAGTGAGACACTTCACTTTGATTTTAATGGACTTTAAAAAACTATTCTAGCCTGATAGCTGAAGTATGTGGTTTATTATTGAACTGGTTCAATAAAACTAAGTGGAGAAATCAGTTGATAAAGCACTAATTTCACTAGAAAATTGTCCAGGCCTGCTTCCTGAGGTAGATATGAGGTAACTAACCAATATAACCAAGCATAATATATGTAAATGCATAAGGAAGATCTAAGCAGCACTAAATAACCCATAGCTTTCCTACTCAGTTAAGTTACCAGTGTCATGCATTTTGAAGCTCTGCTAGCCAAGCCTCTGGGAACATGCTTCATACCAGCAATAGTTCCCCCTTCCTCAAAAGGTTTTTATTTTGTGTGCTCTGCTTTTTTCTTTAGAGCAAAAAGGGCTTAGCTGAGCAAACTGATGATACTGTGAAGAGTTGCTACCAAGGCACTCAGCTGTCTTTTTTAAGAAGCTTATCCAGCTTCCAATAACTCACTCAGAATTCAGTCAATAAACACACTTCATACAAAACTGAGTTTTATCCATATTATCTGAAATGCTCTGTTGAGTTTCCCCACACAGATAGTACCAATAACGTATTTTACTGACTTACCTGATACTTTTGCTGACAGTAGACTTTGAGAACATTGTGCTTGTTCCTGAACAGTGATGGGTTGACATTGCATATGGCTTGACTGAAATCTTTTGGTACTTTCTGCTCAGTGTCTGCATGAATGTCGGAGAGTTTTCTGAAAAGAATTTAATCTAATGACCAAACAAATATATGCTCTTCAGAGCATATACCTGAAATTCAAACATGGTTCTGTTTTACTATGTATTAATTACATAAAACAGGCTTTTTTCAAGGTATTCTTTAAAACATCTGGAACCCTTCATATGATATATTGTTTCTTAATACATCATTCCATGGTTATAGTGTTGGAAACTAATACATTTTATTTTAATATACTTACTTAAACTTAATACTTCCACACTTTTATTAAATAATTAAATGACTACTTTATGATTTGCTGAATGTTCTATTCTCATAATGTGTTAATAAGATATATTTAATCTCTTTCTGGTGTTTATCATGCAAAATTAACTTTAGGGTTCTTATTCAGCTAAATGTTACTTTGCACAATATAACTAATGTAGTGCTATGGATAAATTCTCTAACTAAATCACTCACCTTTTTTTTTCTTTTCTTTCTAGCCTCTATTTTCCCTAATAAATACAAAAAAATTAAGTTCTGGTTAGAGCTTATTTTTAATTTTATTCTTATTTAATTATTAT
>NW_010551000.1:23897-24442 GCF_000687285.1 Phaethon lepturus | reverse complement strand
TGGAGAGCTGCCCGGCAGAAAACGACCTGGGAGTGCTGGGTGACAGCCAGCTGAATGTGCGCCGGCAGTGTGCCCAGGTGGCCAAGAAGGCCAACAGCATCCTGGCTTGTATCAGAGATAGTGTGGCCAACAGGAGTAGGGAAGTGATTGTGCCCCTGTACTCGGCACTGGTGAGGCCGCAGCTTGAATCCTGTGTTCAGTTTTGGGCCCCTCACTACAAGAAGGGTGCTGAGGTGCTGGAGCGTGTCCAGAGAAGGGCAACAAAGCTGGTGAGGGGTCTGGAGCACAAGTCTTATGAGGAGCGGCTGAGGGAACTGGGGTTGTTTAGTCTGGAGAAAAGGAGGCTGAGGGGAGACCTTCTCGCTCTCTACAACTACCTGAAAGGGGGTTGTGGTGATGAGGGTGTTGATCTCTTCTCCCAAGTAACCAGAGATAGGATGAGAGGAAATGGGGAGGTTTAGACTGGATATTAGGAAAAATTTCTTCACCGAGAGGGTGGTCAAGCATTGGCACAGGCTGGCCAGAGAGGGGGGGGAGGCGCCATC
>NW_010551000.1:1428-23870 GCF_000687285.1 Phaethon lepturus | reverse complement strand
TCAGGACATGGTTTAGGGAACATGGTGGCACTGGATTAATGGTTGGACTTGATGATCTTGAAGGTCCTTTCCAACCTTAGTGATTCTGTGATTCTGTGATTGCAAGAGAGATTCCCTTTTATTTTCCTTCTCTCAGGATGGCCACAAGCATTTCTGGAGCTCTGTTCACAATAAATATTGAGTTTCCTGCCTGCTATATTGAGATGGGGCTTTTCAGGCACCAGTCAAAGAGCAGAAATTACATAAAACCTCTGGGTGAAAATTTGCCATGGCAAAGAGGGGCACAGGGATATGAAGGGATCCTGCAGAGAGGACTTATGAGCATCACAAGATGAGTTACAAAACACAGGACAAGAATGGGAAAAAAAACCCAAAAGGTTTTCAACACTGGACTATGTTAGAAAAAAAATCTCAAAGAAGAATGTCTCCCAAAGGAAGAAAATAGGACCTCCCAGTAACACTGGCCATCTGAATGCTGGAATTGCCTCCTCTGTAAGCACAGCATGATGCCAGCCTCTGCCATCTTTACTGCCTGAAATGCACAGCCAACATTGGTGTACTGATGATGTCTAAACTACACCTGTACACATATGGCAAAGCATGCATGCCGACAGCCCCCCTCCTTAACGTGTAATTATGCTGCCACACACTGTACTGAATGACATTTCTGCATCCAGTGTTTTTTCCTGGCAACGTCCTCACACTTGGGTGACTCTGGCTTCAGCAGAGATGCTCCTGGTTGGATGCCTGTAAGTGGAATGAGATTCAGTGGCCCACTCTGTTGGCTTGAGCAGGTTTTCAAAGTCAAAGGAAACTCACAAATTATTCATATGTACCAGCCTGTGGCTGAAGAGCCAGATGTCTCCCACAAGCAATTCCAAGGCAAGCCCTGTGCTGGGGCTGTGTGGGCAGAGGGAAACCTCACCGTCAGAGGGAGCAAGGCAGCAGAAAAGGCTGGGACTAGCATCAGTTGGTTACGCCAAGGGTCCCAAACGCACCACCGACTGGGCCTTGCCTTTTCCTGGAATAGAGATTTAGGACCCCACCAAGTCACCGGCATTTCCTTCCTGGAAGGAGCCTTTCAGCAAGTTGGCTCTTGTGTGTGCAGCACGGGCTGGTGGCACAGCTCAGGGAGGCAGGGTGTTTGGCCACCTGCCTGGCCCAGGTCCTTCAAGAAGGAAATCATGTGAGTTGTTTTTGTTAGAAATCAGAATTAGTGGCTCTCCTCCAAAGCAGGGATTTCTCACACTTACTGGGGTAGGATCTGAAGTACACCTTGTTTTTTTCTCCATAAAAGGCATTTTTCTTTATGCGATCTGAGCGCCTCCATTTAGGATAGCAAACTATGTTGAGGCCTCTGAAGATGAGCTGAAATGTAGCTTTTCATTATCTTCTATACATGCATCAATAAACCCCATTGCAACTAAAGAGATAGCAAGGGAAAAAAAGAATATTTACTGAACTGCAAATACACAATAAATTCATTTGGGCCGAAAGTGTCATCTGGAAAACAGAATGAACAATTCCTATTCATCCTCTTTTTGAGAGGTTTCATGCTAATCCCATCAACACTGATCTGTCGGCTCCTGCCTAGCCGAGCTCAGCATGGACCTACGCTGAGGGCTACCAGCTTTTCTTATCCAGCGAGGAAAAGGAGATGCCATCTCCAACTCAACATGAACAATTTGCCCAACTGAAATGTTAAAAAATAGAAAGGAGGAGGAGAAACACCATGGAAATAGCTTCTAAGGTGCCGACAGGATTCAGAAAGCTCCTGACAAAAAAAATCTGGTCTGGTGCAATGCTGAAGGCTTGCTTTGACATGCGCATGTCATACTCTGTAAACACTAAGTGTGGGTACCCCAACAACATGGTAAGAAGATAGAATCCAGATTTAATGCGCCCATTGTAAACTCCTGGCACAGCTGGGCTCGGCATGAACAAAGAGCTTAAATACCAAAGCTCCTGCTTCATCATCTCTGTATCTGCCTAACACCTAGTCGCTTGGTACAGTTATAAGAATATGGAGATAAGCACTTACAACAGAAATAAAACGTTGGTTTCTCACTTGAACTTAATCTTCCTCATTCCTTCATCAATTGAATGGATGAGCAGGTCACAGAAAAGGCTCCGAATTACATACTGATTTCCTTCCTTTTCACAGTTTGCACTGAAGGGCTCCTCAACCAAAGCCAGCCCTTCTGGTGGTGTCACACGAACCCAGCGTTTCATCTATCAACTCAGCCAAACACAGACTTTCTCAGGTGAAAACTAAACATCAGCTGAAAGCAGCAATGAGGTGAAAGTAGCAACATATGGGTTAGCAGATACAAAGTGGGTACTCAATAGTGCGGTTGCCTAGTTTATCCACAATCACATATTTAAAGGTTCAGGGATATAAACTACGATATCCTTCTGGTGGGTACAGCTCTCTGCACTCAGAAGCAGGTTGGAGAGTTGACTTCAGCAAAGGGCAGCACAGGAACACAGTTAGAGATGTGAGTTTCTCTGGGTTCAGGGGCACACAGAGAAGCAATCTATACATCAGTACAATAAGCTGCCTCCAGTTTCCCATGCCAGGCATGAATTCTCTTCCCTGGAGACTCAAGGACAGGGAAGTTTAGAAAGTTGCTGTGATTTTATAAAGTCCAACTTCTGCACTGAAGCAAATAGTGCAAGAAAAAGCTGCTTCTTCTCCGGCTACCAGACAGAAGTGAGTTTAGGTAAAGTGAAAGTAATCACACTATAAGCAACCAAGGTGTAGAGAACGACTTCAAAAGATTTTCATAATAACTCATAAAAGCCCCCAAATAAAGCCTTCACGTTCTGTGAGTCTTCACAGTTAGTCTTCAAAGCAAATCTTTTAATTCTGTAACAACTCTGGAGAAGGCCTGCAGGAGAGAAGGGAAAAAAGAAACCATCTCTTTCTTTCCCCTTTCTTTTAGCAGCATACAAATAGAGAGGGTTACCCTTCTTGACTGCTGATTTGGGAGTGTGCCATTACGACTCCTCAGCAAATGCAAAATGAGAAAGAGAACTTAATTGAAATAATCTAGAATGATAGATTGCACTGATGGGAGG
This sequence comes from Phaethon lepturus, assembly GCF_000687285.1. NCBI lineage: Eukaryota > Metazoa > Chordata > Aves > Phaethontiformes > Phaethontidae > Phaethon > Phaethon lepturus. Next base: position 20,789 of record NW_010551000.1, on the reverse strand, counting down.
GGAGGCTGCCAGATAGATCTGTCATAAGAAAATTAAACTTGGGATATAGAAAGAAGAAAAAAAATCAGGTATGTTTGATCCTTTTTTTTCCTAATAGTATTCACTATACTTCAGCACAACATGGCTGAATGATTTTTCTGGGCCTACTTTTTCATTTCAAAGTAAGTTGATAACCTTTCTAAGTGAGAGCACTTCTAGTAACCACAGGGTATTTTATATACCTTAAAATTAGGGGTGTTGGTGATCATATTTCAGCTTCATTACATCCAAGAAGCTTTTGCTAAAGCCTGTGGGTAATTTCTATTTACCTACATATGAAAAAAAAAGTCCCACTACTAATCCATTATGTTTGACAGTATTTATATAAATATTATTAAACACAGTATGCATCGTAGTGATGTACAAAAAAACATTACCTCCTTGCATTCATAACTACCAGCAAACTTCCTCAAGAGGTAAAGGAGCAATATTTGACATTTCAAAGAAGACACCGTGGGGTTAAACTGGGTTGACAGCTGCTCTAGGGAAGCCTGCTCAGATAGAAACCCCCTACTTACACGTAATGAAAAAGGTCAAACACAAGTGTCATTTAGAGTAATCCTGATGAACAAAAGTAAAAATAAAAAGGAAATTAGCAGCCAGGCTGATGAGTACATCAAATCTCCCTGTTCATCTCGAGAAGTTCCGTTTCACTGTAAGCAGATAGTGGAAGCTCTTAATAAGGCAGGAAAACTAAATGTGCCAGAACGGGAGTTCAGACACTGTGGAATGATAGTCATAGGTTTTAGTGATTTCAAAGTGTAAGAAAGTGAAAGGAAATGCTGTGTTAGGGACTTAAAAAGGAGAAGGGTGTATATCCGGGTGAACCTGCAATGCTTTCTCCCAGGCAGTGGCTGAGTCAGTACAACAGAACAACAAATACTGATCACAAAATCCTACAAGTAAAAGGAATTTATTGAGCCAGTTAATAATCAGCCAATGTCTAGCCCAACTTTAGTAATATTACTCACATATCAAAAATATTCAAGATTATTGATAAATTTTAATATAAATATTTTAATGTAATCTGCCAACATAGCTAGCCAAACTTTTTGTTCACTTTATCAGTTTCCAACAGGTATCATAATTCTAGGTGAAGTTCCTGTGAAGTTTAAGACACTGGCATTGTACTCTTTTCCCACACAGAAAACCAAACCTTTACAACTTCTGAAATAAAACAAGAAATGAACAGGCAGAGTGAGCTGTGTAACTCTTGCCTACACAGCGACAGTCACAGACCAGTGTCTCATCAGCACAGCAAAACGATAAAACCAATGAAGAAAGACGGTATTTGGAGATGTTTTCTATTTTAATACTGCATGTTGCTCTTCTACTACCATTCTTCACTGATGACAATTTTTTTTTAAATTTTTAAGACAAATTTCCCATTTTCAGAAAAATGTAACAAATGACATCATTCAGGAGTAAAATTTCTTCTGCAATATATGCAGCACATATTGCTTCATGATTTTCTCTTTCTTCTATTGTAAATAATAGAGTTGAGCTTTACAAGGTTTCTAAATAGGCATTTAATTTTGATGAGGCAGAAATATGAAGATTTTAATACAGCATTTTTGCATTTTAAAAAGAGCACATAAAACTCAAGTTTAATTATCATTGCATTATAATTGGCATCATCTTATGAAAAATGCAGTCTTTATGCATGTAATAAACTCTTAGCAAAGAATGTGAGACAGTTAAGTGGCATAAATATGCTTAATGTCAGAACTTGCTAAAAATTATTTCTACTGATAGGCAATTAGTTCTACGAGCTTCCCCTCTGAACTCTGATCAACATTTTTGAGACATTTATAAAAATAATGTGCAATTCTGCAAGGACTTGAGAAGTCACTTTTCCCTTTAATCTCCACTGAGGGCACTGAAAAAGAGAGAGTTTTTGTCACAATCAGCACCCTCAGATCTGACAGGAGCATACATACACACAGGGCGCAACCGCAGCCAGTGTTACTGACACCTGCAACAGCTCCAGTGGTCTAGAAGAGCTGCCCCTCCTTGTGTATCAAGGATAATTTATCATTAATGTCTGTATTTATCAATAACTTCATCAGACTTACAGTTTTCAGTTAATTCCAAAGTGTGACCGTCCTCCCTTTGGAGTTCAGAACAATTCTACAGATGGTTTGCTTTTTGGTTAAGCCACGAACGTATCACTCTCTTCTGAAATCTAAAAGCTGATAAACTCTGCAAAGCCCAATCTCATGAAAAACATACTTAAAGGCCTTCAAAGTTTCAGAACTGAAAATATACAAGAAGTATTTTGGAATATTGATTTTTTTTTAAGTGAAAAACAACATTGGTGCATTTCTAACCTAAAACACAGTGCTGAGACAAAGATTTAGAGACTCAGACTTTCAGACAACCAAGTACAATTAAAACAAAATCTTGGTCACTGGCACCACGCATATTTTCAGCCTAATGTAACACAACATACAAACTGTAATCTCTTTCTGAACATATTCTGGTCAGACTCACAGAATGGACCAAACTTGAAGAAATAAGCCCCAGCGTTCAGAAGTATGTTCATTTCTTACTTATCCTCTCAAGCTTAAGAACAAGGAGGTATATGAGCCATCGGCAGTGACTGTGAATTGGTTTAGTTCGTAAGTGTCAGTCACCTTCAGGCTCAGGCTGCTCTGGGGTTCAGGGTTAAAGGAAGGAGAGCTATTTGACAGCCATACTATATTCAGAAAGGCTTTTTTTTTTTTTTTTTCCCCCAAAACCCCACAAAACCAAACCAGAACAGAAAATAACAGAGTGCAGACGTACACACTCATTTGAACATCGTCCATGACATGATCTGACCACACAGCAGTAGCTAAATACTATCCCCCCCATCAAGCTGCAGTCTCTACCATCAGAATAAATCAATTTTGTAGGAAACGTTTCAGTGAAGAAGTCCCCAATTTACTACGGCTCAATTAAGCAGGGTATTCCATAATAACGTTTTATAGTTAGATCACACTTCCTGGCCCAATGCACTTTAATTTTCACATAACATCACTGAACCATAGTGGCCTTTAAAACATAGGGCAGAATTTAAACTGCATGGCATAGCACATGAGAAAAAAAAAGAAGGAAACCTCTGCACAATCATATCAGTTAAACTCTTGGCTCTTTACAAAATATATTGTGGCCTCATTTTAGTGTCCACACAAAGCATACTGAACTTCCGTTTTAAAAGTCTGCTATAAAAGTAAATGTAAAAGGCATTGAGAGACTGAAAAGCCGAGCCAAATCTGCTGATTTAGCAGATTTAGCTAAATCACGATCTTTGCAAACCTGCTGCTCCGGGGGGACCAGGGCCCTGTATTTTCATTTACACGGCGTACGACCTGACGTCGGAGCAGCCGAACACGCTCGGGCAGAAGCGGGAGTCACGCTTTGCCAGGAGAGCTGCTCTAGGCCTGCAGCCTCTGAGAGGCCCTCGCATTAAAGCGCCGTACGAGCAGGAGCTGCAGGGCGACGCCGACTCCAGCCCAGAAGAACATCCCCTGCTCTCAGAGCTCAGCCGCCAGCCCGAGGCCGTAACGCCTTCAGGCCACCCTGCGCCCCAACTCTGGGGGTGTGCGCGGGGCTCGCCGAGCCTCCCGCCCCGCCATCTCCCCAGCAGCGCCCGCTGGCCAACACCTTCCCCCCGAACCGCCGACTTCACGGCGGTCACCGCCTCCTTCAGCGTCGGTGTGTTACACACCACAAACCCGGCAACGTACACATGCACACACACACGTAATGGCTTTGCTGACATCTCCGGAGATGATGCACCTCTTGGTCACGTCACAGCCTACAAGGTGAAAGTAGGAAACTGCTTTCTGGGCGTTTACTAGACCAATTTTTCATAGAGTAAGAGGTCAGCACGTGTAGGAAGCGCATACCCCTCAAAAGAAAAACACTCTTTTGCATCTTTAGTTACTCAGACAACCAACCTTTACATTTTCAGCTCACATAAAGTCTAGTCTATAAATGGAACCAATTTTCATCATTTAATCGCATAGCATTTTTATTTAACAGAATATGCAAATCAAATTGTTATTATTCCAGAAATTAAGAACGCAGATTAATTAGAGAAGTTTTACTCAGTTCTGACAAGCGGTTTAACTTCAAAAACTATATTATTCACATTTGGGGGCAGGAGAGAAAACAGCTATCACATTGGGAAATCAAATTACTCTCTAAGTTCTGTTTTGAAGCAGGAGTCATACATTCTCACAATTGGTTTAAAACAACTGGAACTAAAAAAGGCAAAGCTCACTACTATTTTCTAAAATTAATTAAAATGTCTGGCAAGAGAAAATAACAAGTCTTCTCCAGCGATGGATAAGTAACCTACTCACTGTTCTATCAAAATCTCCGTAAACACAAGGAACCGATATTGGAAAAGTTTTAACTTTCTCAATCAGATTCATACCCTTGTAGCCTAGTTTACAATTTATTTTCTTGTGTGGAAAAAATAAGATCCACTAAAGCATCCGCAATTCAGGGGACATTATGTCTGAGCATTATGATTTTGCTATAGGTGAAACAGCAGGAAAAAAATATCTGTGTTTTAGATGTCTCATTTAAGCTTCTGTACCCACATTCCATAGAGTTATGTAGGTTATGCTATCGCCAGCTGTAGGAAGTGCATTTCTACCTCCTGATTTTGGCCTGATTCAAATACATAAAGCATTAAAAAAAACCCACACCACAAAACAAACCAGAAAAAATTGCAACTGCAGGAATAATAGAAAATGTCCTGCAATAAATCTTTCTGTTACACTTCTTCAGTGGGTTTTCTCCTCTTCTGTTCTCCTGAGAGAGAAAGATAGGAAAAAGAAACCACTTTTTAAATAAACCATGTTTTTCTCACCCAAGCACCAACTAATCCACAGGCCAAAAAAAACAAGGAACATGAGCATACCAACTCCAGGGTGACTTCTTTCAAAGTCAAGCCACGCAACAGAAGGAGGAATGGGAAGGAAAGGAGAGTTGGTACAGGTGATCAGAGGAGAAGCCACTCATCAGCAAACCTCTCAATTCCTTTTAATTGTGTATAGTGTGGGAAAAGTGTTGCTACTGCCAAAAGGAAATTCACAGTCAAACTTCTGGACTACTGGGAACACTCCACATTAGTCCCATGGCATTACATACTCTCAGTGCAGGAAAAATGACAAGGAAAACTTTCTAGAAACCTCCGTGACTTCCATAACCTCCTTCCAGCCTCCTCCCAGAGACTGACAAAAAAACAACTTCTTGTTCTCCTACCAGGGTGCTTTCTTACAGCTTAGTTTAAACATCAATCAGCATTTAATTCCTTTCCGAGTTCCACTGGCAGCCTGACTTACCAGTAACACCTGAGCGAAACTCAGCCCAGGCAAGACACAGGCGGTGCTTGTGGGCAGCAGCAGAACATCGTGAGCCCTTGGCAACCGTTATTATCTCACCATCCATCAAATACTGCTCAGTGTGCTCGATCAACCTGCATTCCCTGCACTTCTGGTCACGCTGAAAGGACATTTCCCACTAAAACGTAGGTGAGGCACTGTAAACTCACTGTATCGAGACAAAAATACCTTCCAATTTTTAAAGGGTTCTAATTACTCCAGCACACACACGCCCAGGTACAGCCACTGTGTACAGATCCTGCTGTACAGCCACCGGCACCCTCTTTTCTCATGGTTACAATGGCTACACTGCTTGGGAAATCGTCTACAATGGAGCCCAGACCCTGGGAGGAAAAGCCATCACTAATCCAAGCCTAAAGCTGTGTACATGCTGCCAGGTGAAAGAAAACACGAGCACGAACCAAATGCTTTCTGCAAGACCAAAACCTGTGTCTTCCTCTTAGCTGCAACTACAGGCAATCAGAAGACTGGGGTTTCATTCCCATTGTGCATAAAATTGAGGCTACAGTGCAGCTTCCATACTGAACAGCTGGGCATAAACCTGTATTTTATGTGCTGTTAGGGTCAAATCGATCCCTGAGACTGAAACAATATGGCACAATCCAGTTGGGAAAATCTGCACATCCAGATCCTCTGCTGGCGCTTGCTTGCTTCCCTTTCTGGATCTTCAGGCAAGACTACACCTCCAGGGTAATCCTCAGGAGCCATTTAAATCGGTCATGCTGGAAGTATTTAATTTGCTTTCTGAATCATGATTCAGATTCTCTTTTACTGAAAGTTGCGGGGTGGGGGATGTAGAAAGAAAAGGAAGTTTGGAACAATTAATGCCTTCTACCAGTGGAAGGCTGCTACAATGGTTTGATCAGGCTCTTAGAGTTACAGAATATGGAGCACTTGGGATTCAGAGCAGACAACTCTCTGCAGCAAAATTAGCTATTCATCTCCATTCTTCTGTATATAAATGAGCAAACAAGTTACAGCCAAAGTGTCTGCCTGCATGGTCTGCTTGGTAATTCTGAATGCAGGACTATCCAGTGCACAGACACCCGGAATTAATGTTGAAAATACCCTGGCAGTCCGTTATTACTACTGATAAATATTAAATTGGATGACAGACTGTACTATAAAAAACTGTGAAACTAAAGAAATAAAATGGCTGGGTTTTGAGCCAGAAAGACATGTCCTTTAAAAGATAAAACCAGAATTCATCAGTAGGTATAGATATGGGAATAGCTAATGATTGATCAGAAGAAATTTCAAAGCAGAGGAGTTACAAAGCAAGGAAATCCATCACATAAATCTGAATTTGTTAATAAAGCTTATCTTGTAGAAGTATTGTATGATATGGACGATGCTAGTGGGTTGAGCACAACGCAATGTGGGCAGTATTTACTAAATATGTTTAAGTGCTGTCCTCCATTCAATATAACTCTATATTACAAAAAGTCATATTGAGGTTTTTTGCATACTAATAATCTTGTGTAAGTAAACTCTGTCCTTGGATTGGAAAGCAGCAAGGTTTGATGCAATACTTTGTCCTTCCTAATTTTGGACCAGACTCGGAAAGCTCAGCTTCGATACAAGTGAGTGCTAAGTGTTGCAGTACACATTTCTCTGCCAAAAAAGTGAAATCACGGACAAATGACCTGATCTCAGGAAAGAAAATTACCTCCATTCCAAATTATTTACAGTCTTAGAAGAATATAGAGAAGAGTTACTTCGTGGTATCTGCAAAGGCCATAAACAGCAAATGAAGATCCAACATGATGCTCTCATTATCACCTGCTCCATACATACTTCCGTATTTCTCAATTACGCCATGATCAGACAGACTGTATTGCAGTGGTCCTGCAGGAGGGAATGAACTCATGATGATGAGCTCAGAGCACCATGCCAGTGTTTAAATTCAGCTGCCCAGGAGATGACGAGGTAGACAGATTCCCTGAGGGCTGCCTTCATCAGTTAGGTAGGTCCTAGGTACAGCACGCATTGCACGTAGAGTCAAGCTTGAACCCACAGTGCATGGGTGTCCTCTGAGCCTGAGCAGTAAGTCTGGTATGGCAGGTATTTCGTGTCCTTGGCTCTAGCAGCAAGCTCTCAGAGTCTTTTCAAATTAGGGCTGAGATCTTACTGACTGGGAGCTAGGTCCTCGAGTTGTGGGGAAGCACATCCACTGAGGAGAAGCTATAAGACAAGCAGCTTCCGAGTCGCCCATGTCTTCTACTAGTGGAAACCTCTAAAGGGATTTTTCTGTCTATCTGAATACAGTCCAGCAAAACAGGTTCCTAGTCCAGCCAGACACAGGAGCAAAGCTGAGCTGCATCAGTGGCAAGCCCAGAAGCACACTCCCCAGCATGTGCCTGTCCCCTGAGCAAGTACATAGGAAATCAGATCCAAAGTCCAACAGCAATTGCCTAACGTGCTTCTGCGGAGTGCTCAGGTCCTTATGAAACAAAACGCTTTATGGATGCTCTATAAGGAATGACGTTTCCTATAATGAGTTCATCACCCTCTAACCAAGCCGCAGGTATACTGGGAGTCACGCTGCTTTACAGCAAGGCTGTATTGTACCTATTTTGTTTAGGCAGGAATGGTATCTTTTGTAAGAATGGCAGTAAATGAAAAAAGATTATAAGCTTATAAGCACAAAAAAATATTTTGAGTACCAGTTTGCCTAATAACAACTTATTAGAGCAGTTTATGTAGCTGGAAAAACAGGCAAGCTTTTAACTAGAAGATCTTGTTGCCCAAAAGCATGGTTTTGTTTTTGTTTTGTTTTTCCAAACTACCTCTGTCATTCCAGCAAAAGATACTATCTCTGCTAACAAGCACTGCTTCATTTCTATTTCTAGAACCATCACAGTTACAAAACCACTACCAGCACAAATTTATTCACCGTTTCTCGGGGGGGCTTTTCTGACTCACTGTTTTTAATGTACTGGATACTGGATAATATGTATCCTGTATATAAGCTTATCCTGTCTTACCTTACATCAGATTAAATTCAACCATAAATATTGGAACATATCAGCTGGAAAGTATTTCTTGGCTGCTCTGTTCAGTAAGTCAGATACAGATCTTGATAAATCATATATGTAAAGCAGATGAAGCTTTCTGTGCACCCCTCTGAAGCTTCTGGTTTGATGAAGTTCCTACATGCCTTGGCTTTGCAACCTGCAGTGCCATGAATGATTTGGATACTTTCACATAATCGAAACTGTAAAATGCCACGACCTTGCTCACAACAATCAAAAGCAGCCAACCACATTTCAGATTTCCTCTTTAATAAAACTAATAGGTAACCAGAAGGCACTTTCTGCCTCAATGACAAGGTCTAACTTCCATGGAAAAGTCCTGCTGATTTGCTGATGTTTATCAATAGTATGGTATAACTAACGGATTGTGAGACTAAATACAGAGCCAACACACGCCTCCATATTTCTTCAGGAATTTCTAAGGTCTTCTAAGCAACTTTAAAGGAATAATTCATTATAACAACAAGGTGCCAAGCAAGATACAGTGGCATATAAATCAAGCTTGAGAACAAACCCATTCACTGTCCCTCTCTGCCATTCAGATGATAAATCTCTCCTTTAAGTATACCTGCCCCTGTCAGCACTGTTGCTCTTACCTACCAAAGCTTGCCATTGACAGGCATCGCCTTTGTGGATGGCCACAGTAGCTGTGGGCTGCCATGCCATTTTTAACCAATGCAAAGCCTCAAGCAGCTCAGTAATAACATTACACACCATACATTTTGTAAGATTCAATGACAACATCGCGCACCTTTTCAAGTTTACACAGCATGTGTTTAAATTGTCCTTTATCAAGCCTTGAAAGGAAAAAATTTCTTTAACATGGGTTCTCTAGGAAACAGAAACTCTTCTTTGGCAAAAAATTTCAGCCAACTTGGATTACTGACAAAAATGGATATTCTTATACAGTGAAAACTGAAAATGGAGATTTACGAAGATAGAAGTGTTCTCCAAGTACTTCCTCATTTTTCACTTCCCGGGTATTTCTTGATAGATAACCTTGTTCTGGAAATGGGCTAAAAAACTTCCAGTATCCCCCACCTCCCTATTATGTATTTCCAAGTAACATGTGAGCACTATTGGCCTGAGAACATTTCTGTCACTATAGCAATACTAATAAATTAATTATGCCAGAGGCTGTTCCCTGGCACTGAGACCAAGTGGTACAGAACAGCCTGTGCCAACATTATTACTGTAGTTCTCACTGTAGATATTCCCTTAACCTCCACAACAGAAGGTACCACATCCCAAGAGCCTTGTGGGGAGAGACCACAGCCCATGCCAAATCCCAACCTATGGCCAGGGTTTATTTGGGAAGTGTTAAGTGGCACATGCACAAGCATGCCGAGGACCATTCTAATAATTTGGTTAAAAAACAAGTTCTCATTCCTGGAAACATCGTGCAGTACTGCTTAATTTACAGGGGCTTCAAATTCAATAGTGTCTAAAACAACAGGATCTTGTTGAGAAAATCTGTAGCAGCTTTACTACAAATTAATTGAAAACAGCAATAAAAGCTTTGATAACAGAAGTTTTGGTGTGTTAAGTCTATCATCATCCTGTGTCTCATTCTACACACAACATTAGTAGAAGTATCATGTGTAGAAAGATCCATAAACATGATCCTTTAAATACATTCTAACAACCGTTAGCCAATTTCTGGTCAAAATGCAAACATGTTCTTTAAGCACAACTGTACAGGAAGCCTCACACTAACAGATTGCTGTAAGATGTGAAGGTGTATCAGGGAAGTTACAGAATCACAGAGCAATTGAAGCTGGAAAGGACCTCTTGAGACCATCTAGTCCAGCCCCCTTCTCAAGCAGGGTCACTTACAGCAGGCTGTCCAGGACCGTGTCCAGCTGGGTTTTGAATACCTCTGAGGCTGAAGGTTCCACAACCTCTCTGGTCTGGGCAACTTGTTCCAGTGTTTCACCATCCTCACAGAAAATAAGTGTTTTCTTGTGTTTGCATGAATTCCATGTATTCTTATTTGTGCCCTCTGCTTCTTGCCCTGCCTAGGTTCCTCTTCTTCATTGCCTCCCATCAGGTATTTAAGCACATTGATAAGATCCCCCCTCATTCTTCTGTAGGCTGAATAGTCCCAGCTCCCTCAGCCTTTCCTCATATGACAGTCTCTTAACCTCTGTGGCCCTGCCCTGGACTCACTCCAGTAAGTCCACGTGTCTTGTAATGGGGAGCCCAGAGCTGGATCTAGCATTCCAGATGTGGCCTCACCAGTGCTGAGCAGAGAGGAAGGATCACCTTCCTTGATCTGCTAGCAATACCCTTCATAATGCAGCCCAGGATGCTGTTGGCCACTTTTGCCATAAAAGTGCATTCCTAGCTTATGGTCAGCTTGGTGTCCAGCAGGACCCTCAGGTCCTCTTCTGCCAAGCAGCTTTCCAGATGGTCAGTCCCCAGCCTGTACTGGTACATGGGGTTGTTCCTCCCCAGATGCAGGACCTTCCATTTCCTCCTCTTGAATGTCATCAGGTTCCTGCCTGCCGGTTTCTCCAGCCTGTCAAGGTCCCTCTAAATGGTATCACACCCAACTAGTGCATCAACCATTCTTCCCAGTTTTTTTGACCATCTGCAAACTTGCCAAGAGTGCACTCTGCCTCATCCTCCAGGTCATTAATGCAGATCTTATACAGTACTGAGCTCAGTATTGACCCCTGGTGTACTACACTATTGACTGGCCTCCCAACTGGATTTTGCACCACTGATCACAATCCTCTGGGCTCAGCAATTCAGTCATTTTTCTATCCACCACACTTGTCTAACCTTTACTTCATCTGCTTGTCTATGAGGATGTTATGGGAGACTGTCAAAAGCCTCGCTAAACTCAAACAACATCCAGTCACATCATTTTAGAAGACCGTCAGGTTGCTTAAGCATGACTTCTGCTCTGTAAATCCATGCTGACTATTCTGGATCACCTTGTTGTCCTTCCTGTGTATGGAAATAATTTCCGGGATTAGTTGCTTCATCACCTTCCCAGGGATCGAGGTGAGGGTGACCAGCCTAGAGTTCCCCAGAACATCCTCCTTGCCCTTCTGGAAGACAGGGATGGTATTTGTTTTTTTCCCACTTTCAGGAAAATTCTCCAATTCCCATGATCTTCCAAAGGTAACTGAATGGCCTCACAATGACATAAGCCAGCTCCCTCAACACTCATGGGTGCAAACTATCAGGGTCCATGGACTTGTTTACATCCAGTTTAAGTGTTCCTTAACCTGATCATTCTCCACTAAGGACAAGTCTTTTCTCCAGTCTTTCTCTCTAGTCTCAGGGGTCTGGGACTCCTAAAGGCCAGTCTTACCAGAAAAGACTGAAGCAAAGAAGGCATTGAGTACATTGGCCTTTTCTGTGTCTCTATCAGCAGTGGTCCTGCACCATTTAGCAGTGGGCCTGTGTTTTCTCTAGGCTGTCTTATGCTGCTGATGTACTTATAAAATCCTTTCTTGTTGCCCTTCACATCCCTTGCCAGATTCAACTCAAGGTGGGCTTTGGCTTTCCTGACCCCATCCCTGCACAATTGGACAGTGTCTCTGCATGCCTCCTGGGTCATACATCCCTGCTTCCAGCTCATGTAGACTTCCTTTTTATGTCTGAGTTTAGTAAGGACCTCCTTGTTCACTTCCATGTAGACTGCCTGCTTGTTGGGATGGACCAAATTAGAGCTTAGAGGTGATCCTTGAAGATCAACCTTGGACTGCTCTTCTCTCCAGGGCCATATGATTCTTACAAGTAGATCCCTAAACAGGTCAAAGCCTGCTTTCCTGAAGTCTAAGGCTGTGATCCTGTTTCTTGCCCTGCTTCCTCCTGTCAGGCTCCTGAACTCCACCATATCATGGTCACTGCAGCCAAGGCTCCTCCTGACATTCACATCCCCAGCTGGCCTGTCTTTGTTTGTAGGTATGACATCCAGCAAAGCATCTCCTCTCCTGTCAGTTCCTGAGTCACCTGTGCCACAAAACTGTTGCTTCATTTTGCACACCAGCAAGTATAAGGGTGGTTCATGTCCCCCATGAGGACCAGTGTGTATGAATGTGAGGCTACTTCCAGTTGGTTGAAGGTCTCATCTACTTCTTCCTGATCAGGAGGCCTATAAGAGACTCACTACAGCATCACCCATGTTGGTTTACCTGCCAGTCCTGACCTGCAAGCTCTGAGCTGGCTCACTCCCCATCCCCACAGCAGAGCTCCTTGCTTCCCAGCTGTCGTTTCACATAAGGGATGACGACTCTTCCTTGCCTTCCCAGCCCGTCCTTCCCAAAGAGCCTGTATCCCTCCATTGCGGCGCTCCAGTTATGTGAGCTACCCCAAACACGTCTCCATGACCCCAATGAGGTTATAGCCCTGTAACTGCACACAGATACACACACATTCCTCCTGTTTGTTTCCTCTGCTGTGGGAATTAGCGTGGGGGAATTTCAGAGAGGCACCTAAGCGTGCTGATTCCCAGAAAGGGCATGAGAGCTTTCCACGTAAGGGCTGTCCTGCAGGCACTTGCTTTCTTACATGCCTATGCGCTTCGGGTGATTCTGCTTCAGCCTTGTGTTGTTGATTGCCATGGCCCTTCTGTTCCCATCACCCTGGCCCCTTGGCATGCCTTCCATGTCCACCACTTCTACTGTTGAGGAATCTCCCCCATCTTTCCTACTTGAAAGCTGTTCTGCCCAAGTTGGTCAGTCAAATTTTCTTTGACTCTTTCTGTAAGCTGCTAGATACTGTCCAGTGTCAGATGCAAGAATATGGGCTGGACAGAATTCTGGTCTAAGCCAGCAAAGTTGTACTTACAGTCTCACTTAGATGCACAGATAAGCATTATAAAGAAATACTTTTTTTCCCTAGGCAAAACCCAAAGCTTATATTGCAAAAATCTCTCTCATACCAAATTTAAAAATGATTAATTTCTAACTGTGATTGATTACTGTTTTCTATAAGGCTTTACTACGTATATGCTAAACATGGGAACAAGCGGATACTCTCTGACATTCTATTAAATGCCTTGGAGCAACCTATAATGAAAACATACAGATTTCATGCTTCTGCTCACAGGTGTTGGGTAATAAAAGTACTGAGGTTAAACAAAAAAATCTACTTGTTATTTCTAAATACAGCCTTACTGCAAATGCAAAGCATTATAGTATCTAGCAACATTTTCATCTCTAACCTTAGATACACATTTTAAAAATAGCTTGCATTACTTTGTGTATGCCAAATAATACAGCCCAAAGTACTTTTATAAAATAGATGGAACTGAATGGAACGAACCACATAATACAGATTACACATAAAACAGCATATGAGCAAAGTGCTACTGCTCATTATAGGCCAAACAAGTATTTGTAGTAAGTTAGCTTTATAGTTAACTACCTCAAAGAAAGGTCATGTTTTTGTATATATACATATGTATGTATATAAACATAAATCAGATATGGGATATGGCTTAATTTCCCAAACACTATATCGCCTAAGGAAAGACACAATGCTGGCAACAAAAAGTAATGGTGTGTGTTAGCCATTAGCTAAATACTTGGACCCAGAATAAGAAAAAATAGTAACTATTATTACTATTATTCATGTTTACCTTCATTAAGATATGCTTGACCACAAGTCAAGATTTTTAAGATGTCTAGGGATGAGTGCTTCTTTGCTTAGGATAAACACTGAACACTTCACACTTTCACAAGCTCTGAACTGCCCTCTTTGAGGCTCTATAGAACACATGCAAAATTAGTGGGTAAGTTAAAAAAAACAACTTATCGAATGTGAAAAGTAAAGAAAGAATAAAGTGGCATAAAACCAACATACAATATTAATTTTGAAAAAAAGTTTTGGGGTATATATGGAATAAATCATTGAATGATAAGCAATTTTGTATGAGAAATTAAAACCAAAATCTTTTACTGCAAGTCTGTAGAAGGTTTATTAAAATCAACTACAGTCTGTTGCAAGGTACTTAATTTTTAAAACTTTGTTTTAATAATTTCAGACTCCTCTCTCACCTTCAGTCTAAAAGGTGGGTATTTGTTCCACTTCACTGAATGGAAAAATAGTTATTTAATCTTCAAAAAGAGCTTTCAAGGAAATATGTTGAAGACCAAGTGCTTATTCTGTAGCAAAGGAGTTTTCTCTAGAGGCCAGAGCAGAACTTACTGCATTTTCACATTCACTACATGTGCACAACACTGATTTTTCTTGATTTATCAGTATCCATAAAAGGTGATACAGCTGGTCTCTGCCTTCTAATATTCCCCACAGGAGAGTATAAAAGAGAGGACAACAGAGATGCAATCCCTCAATTCCCCCATAAAACCAAAGTCCTGGAAAGCAATGAGCTGATTCCCCTTTAGCTGCTGTGGGTTTTGGTACAGATTCTGATCTTGCTAAAATGTTGTCCTGGGCATCAACAGGAGAGGAGCTAAAAACTCAAGATCATCAGAGAAGAAAAGCATCTGGGACTCAGACTGGACTCACTCCTGCCCAGGAGAAGCAGTTTCAGGGACAGGAAAAAATACCAGCTTTTTCCTCAGCTTCCCAGGGTCTGGGCACCAAGCAAGCTCCCATGGTACTGGAGGAAGACTGGCTGTTACCTGCTTAGCATACGGCTGCATTGTAAAGTCCATCAAAGTTAAGTATCATCAAAACATTACCCACGGGCAAGCTGAAGCAAGCCTAAATGACTCATCTGACAGGTGTCATACTTGGTCCCACCCCTGCTTCAGTGAGCATTCCATTCATGTTTATGCGACATGAAGCTGTACCATCATGACCAGGAATGCTGAGTGCTGGGTGATCTTGCAAGGTGAACAGGAATCCTGGCCTTACCTCACCAGGTAGAGGACAAAACTGGCCAACATGAAGGCATGATTCACTTTGAAAAGCAAATGCAGTTTCCCATCTTCAGGCAGTTTTGTGCATTTAGCTCTAAACGGGCTATTTTATATAGAAGAAAGTGAATTTTAGGAGTACTTTTTGTTCCAGTCAGGCAACAACCAGGAAGAGAAGAAACCGTAACACACATTATATTTTATTTGATCCAAAATAGCAACCAAGCTGAAAAAAACAATTATTCACAGACTGTAGCTGCAAGTTCTCATGGAACCTGTTAACTGTAACAAAATACATGAGACTTTCCCATGCAGAAAAGACTACTACATCCCTACGGAGTATTTCCATCAGAAGATAGGTCAGGCTAAAAATCTGAGTCCATCATTAAGGACAACTATCTACAAAAGTGAATACTTGAGTACTGAGCTATAAGAAGCCTGAAATGTGTACAGTTTTCAGCTAGTGTGCTTGGGTGCCGTGGGAAGCCTGGCTGCTGCATTGCAGAGCACAACATAGGTTTAATCTGCCCAGCTTCACATCAGCCTAAGCTGATAGCAAGATGTGTACCAGTAGCCGAGCCAGCTCCTTTAAGGCTGACTGGGATACGCTGATCACAGGACTCACAGTAACTATTGCCATGACTGCAGTGCAGGCAGATCCTTGTTTTTCCACCAGGTCTTTTTCCTTCACGAGTCACAACTGAGACCTCAATCCAGCAAAATGACCCCAAAACACACTTAGCTAAGTGAAATGCATCAAGGTCCCCATAATAAACTCAGCAGGCCTAATTACGCAGAGAAGGTGCTCATTTATTTGCAGTTTGGGTTCTACTATGGGGCTGACAGGACATCCATTCGTATCCATAAACATTTAAGTGTGGTTGATTGCAGAATGAAGCCAGAAAGGCTACAGGCAGCCAGCTCACAACTCACAAAAACCCCAAACACACTTTGGCTATTATCTCTGATTAAAAAGTAAAAATTAAAATGCCTCAGCGATAGTTATGGACAATCATCACAATACCAAACCTTTTTCTACATTTAAACTAAAGAAGGATATTTTCAAAAACTCAAGTGGCTGACAAAACAATGAAAGCACAAAGGAAAAGATGGGGAAAAAAAAAATCAACTGTTATTCTAGAAGTCATGAAACACTGCAATAGTGCAACTCATGGGAGAGGCAGTAAAATATAACAAGTGCTTTTGTGTCATCTCTGTTGGTGTAAATCAGTGGGACTCTGCAGACATTAATGAAGCTAAGGTGACTTATGGCAGAGAAACTGGCCCTTTATTTGCTATGATGATGAATGATGTCTAAATTCAACAACAGATTTTATACAATTATAATTAAAGGTCTATAACATACAGCACAAATGTAATCTGTACAGGAGAGTTGTATTCATCTTGTGGCCTCATATTGCCAGTGGCACTGGTATACATAATTAAAATATTAATAACACCTCCGTGAAAGGCAGCAACATAGTATGAAATGAATACTTTAGAACCATCTACTAGTAGTCACATTTCAGGACAACTAAATAATATCATTTTATAAGACAAAATTTGATTCAGTTACTAAGAATTGCAATATTTAACTCACCTCATGCCACTCCTGAACTCTCATAATGTTTTAATAATGTAGACTATATATCTGCTTATAACACACGGCTATGTGTTCTGGGAATTTGACAAGGTAAAATATTAACATTCATATTGCAGACCAAATGCTCCTATCCATTTGACAGACATAAATACAGAGAATTTATAAGCAAAGAATTTATAATAAAACCACACAGCATCCAGACCAATGTTTTAGAAAAGAAATTCTGAGGAACTGTAGCAAGGATTATCACAGGTCATAACCCGATTATGAGTCAATGCCACTGTGTTACACAAAATTTTTTACTTTCTCTGGCCTCCATCTTTCCATATCCCAGCTCTTTCTCAGATCAATTCTTCTTCATCTGATCCTCCTCCTCTCGTGTTTCCTAATGACTGTCTTGTACTCAGGTAATCCAAGTGTCACCATTCACGCTAGTTCCTCCTTAAACTGTATTGTCCCTACACTTCCCCAGCTTCCTCATCAGCTCTCCATTCTGATGCCTAGCAGTCATTATTGGCATACTTCTTTTCAGCCATGCAATTTTTGGACACGCTGCATGGATGCTCTTCTGGAGATTTCAGTTTCCACATTCTACTCAGTATAGCAATTTCTAAAATTTTCAGACAGTTCTTAACATGGGAGAACTTGACAGCAACATCAGAAATTATATCACTGGCTGAAAGGTGATGTGTGAGTCACCTTTCAAACACCTGTCTCAAAGACTAGGAACCAAGCTTTGTAATGACCTTTGGCAAAACAACTTCTGTTTTTCCAGGAAATGGATGATGTTTTTCAAAATACCAATTAGGTCTTGGAAAAGTGAGGGGAAAAAAAATTTCAGCTGTCAAGTGAAGGAATGCATGGTAAAGTTACAAATAGCTAAAAAGGTCTGCAGATGAGAGGTATTCAGCAGCCCTTGCAAAGGGAATGAGACCAAGCAGAGCCTGGTAATTTCATCCCAGTTTTAGTGAGCTTTTGTAACATGCATAAAGGAATGTATCTTTTAAAAAATCTACAATTATCTGGCTTAGATAGCAATTTTCATTTGCTGGAGAGAAAGCACATATAAATAAAAATATTACAGTTCCTGAAGTACTGTTAGAAAGGAATCAAATACAATTATGACAATGCAAAATTAGAATCCAAACATCACTGAAAAAAGGAGACCAAAACCTTTCTGACTTATGACATATCGTGCCACCTTTTTTTCCCCAGAGTTTGATGGTCGTGGACAGAAGTTGGAATTACTACACAGTAACTTCAGTTTTCATAACAGATAATTTTTATTTTCTTTTTTTAATGGGCAGAGAGATTGAGGACCAGCTAATTGATCATGAAAAACTACCGGGTATGTCAACAGACACAGCTGGCTGCAACACACAGCAGAGTGAGAAGTGCCAAAAGTTACAGAAGGTCACGGTGAGGGCTGGCTGGGTTTCAGAGACAGGTGAGAAGGAGCCATGTGAAAGATAAACATGTTGGAGGGGAGCTCTGCCAACCCTTGGGGAGATGAATTTGCAAGGCCAACAGGGCCGACAGGACTGTAGCGGTCTTACTATGTAGGGCTGATGGTATCTAAGTGATGGTGTCATAAACACCAAATTTAGGTACAGATGACACAGAAGCGGAGCCAAGTAATGAGGGGTGCATTGGTTAGTTGCAAAGAAACAAGGCTGGAGGAAAGGAGGGATGAAGGTAGGTGAGGAAGAACAAGTCTGGGACAACAGAGAGAAGAGGGAATCAAAGGGACAGGTTGCACAGAGGCAAGCTGGTGGCCAGCACGTTTGTCCAGCCAGGCCCTTCACCTGATCACCAGTCCCTCTCATCTTCTGATTAAACTTTAATCCTAATTATTTTCTGTGTGACCGTGCTTCCACACTGTGCATAAGAGCATGTGTGTGAGAGAGACAGAAATTAGCAACCTCCAACTCAGACCAGGCGGCAGGTAGGATAGGAGGCCTGTGACTGAGTGGCCAGAGACCATAGCTCTGGGGCCAGAGAGACCAGGGACTGAGGCTGCTATGGGGGAGACCATAGGTGTGGATCAGCTATTGGAGAGACCCACTTGTGCACATATATGGGGTTTGTGCATGTGTCTGTGTGATCCGACAGCAAGCCTCAACCCCAAACTGCTGATGTGCAAGAAGAGGATCTGGCGCAGCAGCCAGGGCATGGCGCGGCGGTTTGCGTGGAAGGGCACGCAGGGAGGGCGTAGCGGCCCCACCAGCTTCAGAGGTGAGTTCAGTTACTGGTCATCTCCCCCTCAGAAGGAGCTCAGCTATGATAGCCATGTCCTCTGCACTCACCAGAATGGATGTGGCAACCCAGACAGAGCTTCCATGGAAACACGGGTCTCAGCCTGCAGGGAGTGCCAGAGCCTCCCACCGGTAACCGAGGGCAGCGGGGAGAGCAGCTGTGTGAGGTGTGAGCGGGTGGAGGG
>NW_010551000.1:756-1362 GCF_000687285.1 Phaethon lepturus | reverse complement strand
GTTGGAAAAAGGGATCAACTCAAGGAACCATCCTCTGCCCTCCCTGAGACAGAAGCAGGAACAGCCACCAGAAACAAAACAGGACCAAAGGGATCCTGTATCCCCCCTAGTCCAGGCTGAAGGCAGTAGTTAAAAGGAAAGGAGCAAATGGAAGCAGGTCCATGCTCGGGGAAGGCAGCGAACGCCCTGCTGGCTTTTTTGGCCCGCCTCGCCTCCCCAGGTGCCTCTGTGCAACAGCTATGAGGCTCTGGATGTGGAAGGACAGCCCATGGATAAGTGGATGACGGTCTAGATACACCAGAGGTGCTGCCAAGGTCAGAAAGGCCTACTCCCTGCATCATGACCACCTCCACGGGGAAGAAAAGATGGGCTCTACTTGTAGGCAACTCCCTTCTGAGGGGACCTGAGGGTCCAATATGCTGGACAGACTCTTCTCTCAAGGAAGTCTGCTGCCTCCCTGGGGCCTGGGTTAAGGACATCACTAGGAAACTTCCTAGCCTGGTGCGGCCCTTGGACTATTGCCCACTACTGCTCTCCCATGTGGGTGGAGATGAAGCTGCAACTCATAGTCCAAGGGCAATCAAAAGAGACTTCAGGGCCTTGGGA
>NW_010551000.1:0-224 GCF_000687285.1 Phaethon lepturus | reverse complement strand
TCGAGAGGCGGTTCAGAAGGGGTAGGCGAGGAAGGAAGGGCAATAGGCATTGCCGTCTATGTCAAGAAATGGACAGAGTGTGAAGAGCTGTTTCTGAAGAATAGCCACAGGTAGATCAAAAGATTATGGGTAAGAATCAGGGACCGAAGCAACAGAGGGAACCTTGTGTCTACTACAGGCCGCCCAATCAACGGGAATCTACTGATGAAGCCTTCTCACTCCAG
>NW_010550999.1:0-23470 GCF_000687285.1 Phaethon lepturus | reverse complement strand
CAAAAAACATTCTAATGAAGACAAAAGGGAAGTATCAAACCAGCAGGGTTACAGAAAGCACTAAATTCAAAGCTAGAAAAGACACTTATGAAGAACTAATTCAAAATATAGGACAGTGAGCACTCACTACTGAAAGACCACCCTAACTTGGGAACAGAATTTCATACATCATTGTCATTAATGCAAGATGCCAGTGGGGAGGGCTGAAACTGTCTTTGACACAACCAGATCATTAATATATTCTTAAATTCTCACACCAAAGAAGATAATTCTCAGCTACCAAAATTAAAACATGGCCTTAAACAGTTACAAGGCACAATCTTCAGTCTTCTAACAAAGAAAAGTTAGTCATCAATTAACTATGAATGCCCATCAGGTATTTGCAAACTTCTGATGCTTTTTAAAGGCGACTAAAAGTTCACTGAGCAAATGGGGCTTCACACCGCAATCCAAAGCAGGGACCCAAATCCTGAGCATGCAATCCCACAGTAATTTAAAGCCATTTAAATCAGAACTACTACAACTGAGGTCTTTCTCACCAGTGATCACAAGCTCTGCTCTTTCCTGCACTGACAGTTTTGCACTTACTAGCGAGTGATCACAAAACCACTATCAGAAAACAAAATCACTAGTTCACTGTTGGATCAGCTCTCCAAACCAGTTCCCTGCTTGTTAAATGCCAGAAAACTAGTCACCTTTACACCAGAATAAGCTACCAAAAAAACCTGTTGTCCCCAGCTACCATGCTCCCTGGCCTCTTTCTTCTTTTTTGTCTTGGTTAGTTTTAAATTTAGATCAATCCTCTGATAAGAGTTCAAACGCACCAGGAGACAGACAGGACCAATTCCTCCCAGCACTAATGAAAGTTTACACTTGTAACATAAAAAGTGTAACTTTAACACTACTCTAAAAAGATGTGTACATATGGTTGACAATGGTCAATGTTTATAATTTTTTTTCCTGTGGTAATTCACAATCAGCAATTCTTCTATCAATATTTTTACCTACCCACAAAAAGAGAACAAGTGACTTGGCAGTAGCTCATTAAATCTTCTAGTGAGTCTAAAGGAACACATTTTCTTACAATCAATATGTAGTGCGCACAAAAGCAAATGACGGACATCAGGCAAAGAATAAAATTACTGCCCTGCCTCATATAAGCCCTCGTAACATTTCTTCACATTCTTTTACACTTAGGTCTACAAACAACAGCTTAAAGTATCAAGGCAGCATTACTGTTTATTCTGATCAACATTTTTGCTACCACTCTTACCCAACACCATTTAAAACAAACTCTTTAAAACATGTTTTTCTTTTCTTTAACATTGTAACTCTTCAACTGTGTATTGTTGGGGTTTTCTTCTCTGCTCTCCAGCACATCTCCCTCCGTTGATGAGGTTCACATTACCATCACTTATTCAATTTACATTTTTCTTTTCTGGAATGAATTCTAGAGAAGTCAACACTTATACCCAGGCAGGTGGCAAGAATGTCTGTTTCCACTAAGACCCACTGCGAGTTCAAAAGACTCATAATCACACAATCAAGACTTCACTTTGGTACTGTCCATGCATGGAAAGAATCGTTCATCTCATTCACAACATTTCTTCCCCCAAAACAAACAAAAACTGCGTGGGAGCATGAGGAAAGTGTGTAGTACCACAACCTGGATGGGACTAGCCCATTAACTTAATAGCCTATTCCACAGAAAATACAGTTTCTAAGCTTGCAGACCTAAATCCTTCCACTGCAACACAGGTGCTTTATTTCAAAACTCGTATTTTCACACTGACAGGTTTAAATTAGATGAAGGCACTTCAAAGTTAAGAAAGAGGCTGTGCTGGTTTTGGCTGAGATAGAGTTAGTTTTCTTCGTAGTAGCTAGTATGGGGCTATGGTTTGGATTTGTGCTGAAAACAGTGTTGATACTATAGAGATGTTTTAGTTATTGCTGAGCAGTACTTATACAGAGTCAAGACCTTTTCCGCTTCCCACCCCATCCGCCAGTGAATAGGCTTAGGGTGCACAAGAAGTTGGGAGGAGACACAGCTGGGACAGCTGACCAAAGAGATACTCCATACCACATGATGTCATGCTCAGTATATAAAGCTGGGAGAAGGAGGAAGGTGGAGATGTTCAGAGTTACGGTGTCCGCCTTCCCAAGTAACCATTATGTGCGATGGAGCCCTGCTTTCCTCAAAATGGCTGAACACCTGTCTGCTGATGGGAAGAGATGAATGAATTCCTTGTTTTGCTTTGCTTGCATGCACGGGTTTTGCTTTACCTGTTAAACTGTTTTTATCTCAGCCCACGAGAACCCAGGAGTGGGAAGGCAAGAGACCGGTTGCATGGTTGCCGGCCGCGGCTAAACCAGGACAGTCCTTTTTGGCGCCCAACGTAGGGCTTGAAGGGTTCGAGATAACAACAGATTTGACTGCAACGTGCTGAATCAAATTTATAGCTGTTATTGTTATTTACCTATTAATTGGCAGGCCCCTGTGCTTCCATGGGGCTTGCTTGCCTTACTGTGTACTGGAGTCTAGTGTTGTTAGTGGCTGCTTTTTGCTTCTGCTGTTTGCCGTACTGCTGTATTGCTTATCATCTTACTCTGCTGTGCCTGGGAACTTTTTGATAACAGCAATGGCGATGTGCCTGGGCTGGCAGACAGCCAGGGCATCGTTGCTGCTCCTCTGCTGCTGTACTGGACAGGCTGGAACTCCGTTGTGAACTCGAGTCGAAGGGCCTGAGACCTGTGGATGAATCCATGCTGGAGAAGGTACACCCCAAAGCATCTGTGGCTGTAGTTAAGTCCATGCTGCAATAGGTACACCTTGAAGCATCAGCAACTGTGCACGGGGTCCACGAGGTCATGCTGGAGCACCTCAAAGGATGTAGCCATAGATAAGGTCTCGACAGAACAGTTACACCCCTGCAGGGACTGCAGCCATGGGGTAAGGTCATGCTGGAGCGTGTAACCCAGTAACTGAACAGCCCTGGTTTCTCCGCTGGAAATGCAGAGCCAGCCATCCTCCCAGCAAATGCCAAGGTGACAGAGGCTTATTAAGCCTGATGAAGAGATAAGGAAGCTAAGTATAGAAAGTTTGTATTCTAGGTATTCCATGCTACCAAAATAAACACTGAAGTTACATTTAGTAATTCAAATCACTTTTGTCTTATTAGTCATCATAAAACTAGAAGCACTGTATCAGTTTTACATACTGCATGTACTCTAGTGACCATTTTTAGAAGCACATGCAGAAAACTTTCAACTCTGAAGTTATGTTTAAAAGCAAATAAACTGATGTAAAAGCTAAGTTCTGGTTAATTTAAAAAAAACCACACACGACACAGCTTCTTAACCAATGCAGAACTAACTACAGTAAAACTAAACAAACTGCTGACTGTGACCTCCAGAAGGTCTGCTCTACATTCATGTTTTAGAAAAACTAACAACTGTACTATTTCTGGCAAAAGAAATCCAAAATATATCCTGTGCCAACTGTGCTAGGCTTTTAAAACAAGAAAATGTTTAGACATGCAATTCTGGTTACAGAAGCTCCATTTTATCAATGATAGCACACTTCTTGTCTAAAAATTGTTAAACAAACCAAAGAGATCAAGAATATAAGCAGGACTATAGTCAGATATTTATTAAAAGGGTAAGCTGCTTTGCTTTCTTGTACAGCCAGCAGAAAAAACAAGAGTTTGAAAGGCTTCCTGTCATGCTGTTTAATTCCAGAATTAAAACATCATGTTTTTCCCTTTATTTTTTATTTATTTTGCTACAAAAAAATTCATCAGCATCCACATTTATGGCATACTCACATAGCTCTGGAAGAATGAAGAGGAAGAGAACAGAGGAACAGAAGTAAAAGAGACAAATCCATTTGCACTTTGCAAACCAGAAGAATTGCTATACGTGTATCTATGAATTTCTATGCTGAATCAAGCCCAAAAGTTCATCTACCTGCTATCCCATTATCAGATATGGTCAACTAGATATCTAGGGAAGAGTACACAAACTGAAACTACAGTGCAGTTTCTCTGGACACTCTCCTGGTCTTCAACCACTTGTGGCTCAGACTTCCTCAGCTAAAGTTAATTTACATACATCAAAACCCTCAGTGGTTTTTCCTTTTCTTGATGTGGTTCCTTCTTAGGATGAAATTGTCAAGTCTCTGTGTGTAAATTTTCAGCACTCACAACATCTTAAAGGGAGTTCCTCAGGTTAACTACATACATGAAGAACAACCTCCATAAGTTCATTTTGAACCTGTAACCTACCGATTTCATTTAATATTCCCTCACTGGCATACCTGCTTGGAGTGCTCAGTTGATTTCCCCACTGTATCATCTCCACAGAAATTTTACACATCTCTACCATACACCCACTCAGCCCTCTCTTTTGCAGGCAGAGAAGTCCTAGCCTGCTTGTTCCTCACACCTCATAAATGCAGTACTTCACAGTACCTTCAGAAGCCTTTTCTAGCTTTACAGAATCCTTTTCAACATGGGGTGGAGGACAGTGGCAGAACCAGACCTTCACTTAACACTGAAGTCATGAGAACAGTAAAAAACAGCAGCATAAAAAAAATACTGTGCCTGTAAAGTTTGACAATTTGTATATAACACTGCAGCTGATTAAAACACAAATGAGGACACGCTTCTAGAGCTGACAATACTAGACTTAACCATCTTTCTCCATAATTCCCTCATAAGATCCCCATTCCACACAATTACAAATCTTTGCAGTACTAACACACAAATATAACCACTTTGATGTAATACCATTATAGCATTTTTCACATCTAAATTAAGCTCATTCAAGAAATTCAGTTCTGAAAAGACAGACAGATGGGAAGGCCATCTTAAAAAAAGAAATTCCTTGAGTCCTTTCTAAGCCAAAGTTTATACCCTCAGTTTAGCAAGCAAAAATTAACAGCAGAGCAACTCCACCTGGGATGTGTCCTGAAATACATCCTGTGACGC
The DNA here is from genome assembly GCF_000687285.1 of Phaethon lepturus. Classification (NCBI taxonomy): domain Eukaryota; kingdom Metazoa; phylum Chordata; class Aves; order Phaethontiformes; family Phaethontidae; genus Phaethon; species Phaethon lepturus. Next base: position 18,482 of record NW_010550999.1, on the reverse strand, counting down.
GTTTTTGCTTTTTGTTCATCAGTCAACAACATGTATCTACTTCAAATCCCTAATCTCCTGCACAGCAGCAACCAGTGGTGTTTGTACACTAACTACTACCCTATAAAGTTGCACGGAATGTCACACAGTCATTAAAGGAAGATCTACTGCACAACAGAACTACTGCCTACAGCACCAAGGTTGAAATACTCAGTATCAACATTTTCCCCCTTCAGTAAACAGCATATTATCACTCCAGTGTGAATCTTATTTCTGTTATTTTCAGTGTATGTAATTTCTTAAAGTTAGGCTGTTCTACAGTGAAGCAGTAATACGATTGCCCAGTAAATCTTCCCTTAGAAAGCTGCCAGTAAGATAACTCCAGCCTGAGAAGGTAGCTTAAAATAGAGAGACACAGTGTGTGGCTCAGATATTAGCTGACCCCTAATTTTGTATCCAGTGCCTAGATTCCTAGACACACACTCTGCATAAAACATTTCTAAAAAAAGGATTCTGTGGTGATTACCAGCATTCTACTTACTTTCACCTGAAGTACTTTATCCCATATTTAACTATTCTGTGTAACAGAAAGGAAAGACTACTGAATGAAATAGCAGGATACCTTTTTTATTTTTTTTACAAATATCCAAAGAAAGAAGGTCATGCATCCCTGAAATACTGAGAAGTTAATTACACAATTTCCTGCAGATTTCAAGGGCTTGCATGATAAAATTGAATTATGTATTTCTTGCCACAGAATACACACACTTACAATATAATGATCCTGAAGTCATTCAACAGGTTTATCACAGACAGTTGAGAACACTTCATTAAGATACTTCGCTCACATGAATGTAGTCTAAAATACTTGGGAGAGAGACACAGTAATACAATGTCCACTAAGCCAATGAACAGATATTGAAGTTGTTCCTATTTCTTCAGTCAGATATGTCAGTTTGCTCTAATGATTAATCTCTTCGGCTTGAGACATATGATATTCATCTAAAGAGCTACAGTGCTGGCAACAAAAGCAGTGTATTGTTCACAAGGTTACAAGTAAAAAATAGACTACATTTGAAATTAACCTCTAAGTTTCACCCAACAATTTTAAAAAACCCTACCTTTATATTTATAATTTGAGTATAAAGGATTATTTTATAAAACAAATGCTTAAAGACTTAGATTTCATCTATTAACAATGCTAACATAGCAATACCGGTAGCTGTGAACTATACCACACCCTCTCCTACAAAGCTACCTCTCTGCTCAGGCCATTTGGTATTTGCTGATTCACAAGAGAGACATTCTCGTGACCCTGTGGAAGACTCATGTCTTTGCATCTTTCCACTCCTTCAAGATGCAGATCTGGAGACAATGAAGTTGGATGTGCCGGTCTTTGAATACCTTGTTACTGGATATTCCAAAGAGAAGGGAGTCCTTTGGAGGCAGAGTTTTTGTCAAGTCAGACATTATTTATTAAGTCAATTAGCTCTGATGTGCACTTTATCAATTTAACTCATTTAATACCCACTTCCCCACACAATCTGCACTGTGCCTAGGTTACTCATTTTCATTCCTCCTGTACTAAGAAAAAACAAGCCTCCACTCCAACCTGTGAAAATCAAATCAATTACACATCCCTTGATTCCACATCAAAGCCATTATCACCATTTTTCCTACCTCTTCTACAGGTTAGGATCGGAGTTGTACCAAAGACTCCACAGTATTCTTTTTCCACAGTTCTCCTCATCAACTGTTTCATGCCAAACTCCTTCTCTTACCAAAATGTCTCTAAGGTGGCTTGTACCTTCTCTGACTGACTACCAAAACCAGAAGGCAAGCCTAACAATGAGATCCACCCAGAAGAAACAGCACAAGTACACATCAAATCCCTCCCCCAGGAGCCCTGCAGATGGAATCTTGTACTCTCCTGCTGCCAAAGGTATTTCCTGAGGAACCCAGTGCACTCCTACTCACAGGACACTGGCACAAGTTGATCTGGGAAAACAGCTCTCCATAGCCAGAGCACACCAGCCTGCTATACAGGAAATTACCATAAAGGTGATTTGCGTCAATTCTTTTAAGTTGTTCTGAGACCAAGACATGATAAGGGGTAAGGGAGTGGGGCGTACTCAAATTAAAGTTGTCTGGAGTGCTTATGGAATCAAAGGACAATAAAAAATTGCTTAAAAAGAAGCGTTTAAAGAAATAAATGGGAGAAATTCATTTCAGGACATGAAATCCGTGCCAGTCCCACATCAACGCCACCATCTCACCTCTCCCACGGCCACGTTTCCCACGGTCAGAAGGCCTTTCTCCTTGATTGTTGTCCACCCCATTCTCTTCAGCTCTAACTGTGGAGAGAGGACAGCTTAAATGGAGCTTTAGAGATTCATACATGAGACTATATAGCCATATGCTTAACCTGAACCCCAAAAGAAAAGGCAAGATTTTCAAGTGGGCTGGTCAACAATCTCAGTCATCTCTCTTCTTTGGGGGCAAGTCATGTTAACTTTGCACTAGACAATTAGGAAGCAAAATATCTAGTAAGAGGGTAATGTCCCTTAGCAGACACACTTATCTGGGGAGTGGGGGGGTGTGCAGTGTTTTGCAGCCTACACTGTTAAATCAGTTATGGCCTGACCTCTTTACCGAGGTAGGAAACACAGGTGCCTCATACTGTGCTTCCTTGATAACGCACTGGGTGGCAACAGTGAAAGAATAAGGGATAATCAAGAACACCAACTCTTCCCTTCTCCTGTCTGCCCATACCACATCCCTGTACAACCAGGGAAATTTAGAAGAACTCTCCTCTGTATTTAAATCAGAGGGATGACAACTGGGTGAAGGTGAGGCATTTGAAAAGCACTGCAACTTAACTATTTTGTGGAAAACCCCTGAGGAAGTACTCTTGAAAGTGGGCTGGCTCCTTGAAGAAAAAATTGCCTGGCTACTTAAAACACTCCTGAGATTTTGCACTGCACAACTTCTCCTAATGGCAGCAACAAAATCATTAACACTTGAACATAAAGCTGGGAAAAGAATATGATGATTTGGTAACCATCTGAAAAATCTTTAATTCCAGTTTACAAAAAAAAGAGATAAGCAGCATATGGGTCTGGCAAAAATTTTGCCCCTCACTTGCATTTTGATGGATCTGATTTCAATTTGTTCTAAGCATAGCTGTAAGCTTTATTAATATTTTCTCCTATCTTGATGTTACTCTATTCTACAAAGATTCACAATGTCTTCATTGGCACAATATTTGAATGTATTCCAATAATGGATTAGAAGAGTTGGCTAAAATTCTAAGTATTTTTCCCCACTTTTAAGTGAAAAGCTAAACATACTGTTTCCATTCCAGTTTCTCTACTCATCTACCAGTGTTGTGTATGGCCCTTACAGGAAATGTATACAGCTTTGATACGGCTGATAAATCTTAAGTGGGGAAAAAAGTAACGTGTATCCAATAGTGATGCTACCTAACTGGGAAACATCAGTTTGCTTTTGTACAGTGTATTATTGCACCTGTATAAATTGTAGCAAGTTTTTAAATGTTTCAACTCACAAAGAATTTTCTCCATTGTAGAAACTCACCTTTGGTTGGCTTATGAGAGTAATACATGCTAGAGATTAATAATGATCCCAGTCTTTTCATTCCCCTTATGAGAAGATGAGAACATCTTCAGGTTCTCCCACTCATAAAAGGGGATGGAGTCAAAGCTGGATAATTTTTTCATTCAAAAGAAACAAAAAGTGTATCAGCTGTGGAGCAACATACTTGCTCCCAGGCAGTCTTAAAGAGTCAATTCTAAAACTTACATGAAGAACTGCAATTTGTACAAGATCAAAAGCGGACAGAAATTAAAATTAAATTGAGTCTCTCTGAACAAGCAAAAGCCATGACAAAACCAAGTCATGTAGACAGATCAAGCATACCTGTCACATAAATAAGTTATGATCCATTCAGTGCTAAGCTATAGCTCAGACAGAACTTACTCCATTTAGCATTCGCTCTCAACTCAGACAGTTTCAGCTGTAAGAAACGCATCTGAATCTTTAAAAATGAAGCCCTATACATACATTCTCGGCCACGGCTGCCTCCTCTTCCCCGTCTGTTGGAACTTCCCCGTCCACGACTCACTTCTCTGTCCCCTCGTTTTTCTCTGTTCTCTTTGTTTTCTGAACTTTCCTTTCCAAGGTTTTTCTTCTTTCCCCCTACGGTCTCCCAGGAAGTCTATTTGGGTAGAACAGAATTAGATAGAGAAGTCAAAAAGGAAGAGACAGCTCTCAGTGCATACCTCCACCTCACACACCTCCAGTTCATGGAAAAAAACAGCTATTTGCATAATGTCACGTCACATATATAATACCTTGCAAACTGTACTGATACAAATGTAAACAAAAGGCTGTATTTCTGGGAAGAGATGAGAAAGAAGTTTTAGAAGTTGGAATGTCTTACAGAATGTGGGAATCCCAAATAGTTCTGGCTATAATGGACTTTTACTAGTTCAAAGAAGCGTAGATACAACCACAGTGCAGAAAATCTGAAAAGCAAGCAACAGTTCCCTTCTCAACTACCTCCATAAATCTAGGAAGGGAGCATGCCCAGAGCTGTCTTTTTCTCCCAAAGAGATGAAATAATGCTTATAAGCATCATTGAACAAGAGACTGATAAGAATAAGTACATGGTCTAAGGGGAAAAAAAAAAGAAAAACCATTATCCAGATGTACTAGAATTCAAGTATCAAGAGACAGAATGGCAGAACAACTTGAAAAAAACAGGGCTATGATAAGCCAGATAAGCCATGAGCTACAGCTCGCCACACACAGCAAAATACAGGAAAAACTATATCTAAACAAGATAAGGGATCAAGTCCAAACATCATGCTTCAGCTTTAATAAACTCCATCTTTAAAATAAATTCAAGGATTGTATTGGCCCCATATAAGTATCAGTAGAAGTTTAAAATAAAATGACTAAAACACTTGCTAAGAATAGCACAGCACCTTAAATATTATGCAATTGTATAGTTAGTCTATTGAGCCTTAGTTGCAAAGTAAAGAAAAAGAAAGGTATTATTTGCAAACCATTACGTGGCAGATAGGTTTATAAGTATGTCCCATCTCTAGCAGCTTACAGTCTAGGTAAGGTATTTAAGCAGGAGATTTGCATATGCAAATAGGGTGTCATCAACTATGAAGCACTAAAGCCATGACCTCCGACAGGGACCTATCAATACTTTCAGATCCTGCTCTCTCTCCTCTTAATTCAAACAACTCAGAAGCCCTCACAAGGTGGGCAATGACCAGCTAGTCCAAGCTGCCTAGAACTGAGAAAGCAAGTAACAAAGTAGTTTACAAGTATAAAGTCAATGTTTCAGGTGTCTCCTTTGAGAGAACAAGTACTAAGAGAGTGGTTACTCTCTCGTTTTTTGACATGGTATAGGTGAGAAAAAAAGCTGAAAGCACTTTTCAGTTTCATCTCCAGTATAGAAGACTACACCAACCACAAGCCAACTTACATGAAGCGCAGACAGCGCGGTTTAGAAGTACAAAACTACACATTTGAGCAACACTATGTTATCTGCATGACAGAAAATTGTTTCCTTCAGGAACTATCACATGGCTTCACCAGCTGTAGCCTGCGTAACTGAATTACACACCAAAACACTCCTAGAGCTTTAGAGGCACTTCACAGGAGGAAAAATAACTGTACTGACAACTGAAGAACCAAGCCTCTGTAGTTCAGAATACGCTACTATTTCATTGATGGGCATGGTGCCAAAAGATCTTTGATCATTTGAAGAAATACCCAAAACTGGATGATCCTGCAAAGATTAAGAGGAAGCAGCCTCTCCTTCGCAAGGTTTTACATAACTTGGGAAGGATCAGTAAAAGGACGACTATGAAAGCGTCAGATCCATGGTTTCCTTTTGAGGAAAGCCTTGAGAAGCAGGGCATGCCCTTTAAGATAGAGGATACTACCACCTCTGTGCATGGGAATCCATCACTATCAAAGTTGTCTGTTTTTCTAAGGGACCTAAACTGATTACAATTTCAGCTGAGGATGCCTGAGGCAATGCAAATGACAGTCGTGTGCCTGACCTTCAAAAATACGTAACAGAAGCATTCTTGCTGGCCTAATCTGAGAAGGAAAGCAGAATAATCTGAAAGGTCTCCTTTGTTCTATCTTCAAAGGTTTAGGAAGTAAAACATGGTTGGGCATAAAATGGATCTTACACCTTAGAAAGTTAAATGAATAGAAGTCTTGGGCGAATAGAAGTCTTGAGCAAAGAAACATGCCCTTCCCTCTTCTCATCCAAAGACAGACTGTTGCAAGTGAACAGTCCTCATAAAGACTATGTCACACAGAATAAAACCTTAAAGATCACGGCATTTACAAAAAAAGACAGAACTGGTAGAGTACCAAAGAAATTATGTATTGACATTCCAGCTATCACTCCTTGCTCTTCTAATTCCTCAAATTGGATAGACACATCTTCTTTCAAATGAGATAAAATAAACCTTCTAGTTCATCAAAGCAGAACAAAACTAGAAACAGAGATCTGGGAATCTGCATTCAGAACTAGTAGTACCTCTGCTTCCAACTCTACATCAAATCCACGTTTAAACTGTTCTGGAGTACAATGGCCTTAAAACAAACCATTCAACCTGGAGGCCCACAAACTTCCATAAAGAAGAATAAATTTCTTCAAGCCCTTCAATTAGTACTCCTTCCTCCTTGAGTTCTTCAAGTTCTCTGTACTTGTTTCTAAGTTGCATTTTGTCTACGGAGAGCAATGGGTTCACTGGGACTTGTCAAAAGAGCAGAACATATGGGTATGTTGCTTCTAATTGATAAACGAGTTCAGAGTTTCTTCCATCTCATAACCACTTTTAACAATTTGCTCAGGTAAGAAGGTATTTAACATTCTCTATCAACCAGAGAACTGTTTTCAACTAGAAAAAGCCAAATACAAGAAGTACAAGAGAACACAAACCCAGGACATTACCAGATTTAATCAAGGTGAGATGCTCTCTTCTACTCCCAATTTGCCAGCTCACTCAGTATTATACACTTAACTGTTTTAGACGACCTCAACTCTGATAAATTAAAAGGGGATAGAAAAGAAAGTCCCCTCAGTCAGAATGGTGTGTGTCCTAGACTTGGGGGGGGGGCAGGGCAGGGAGGGGTGAGTTTCCTCATCAACAGTAAGCCAGAGTACACACCCTGACAAGTCACAGGAAATACTGAATAAAAAGGAAGTCCAGGTTTCTTCCCCAATTTAGGTGAGATGAAATCTAGTTTACTGCCTCGGATAAACTGTAAGAAGTCCCTCCAACAAAAACTTCAACCACAAGACATATTTTCCTGGTATCTCTTGGGATAAAGAACTGCTCTGTGCAACATTCTAAGCAACATTATTTGTTGTTACATACACATTTAGTCTCCTCTTTCTGTTTTTCAATGAAGTCATGCAAATGAACAACACAGTGAAAGCGGCAACTACTCGCTGTACCCTCTTCTGCCATTAGTAGCATTGTCAACAGAACTTTCAGCTGTGGAAACCTTCCCCAACTTTAATACTGGCAATGCACACCCACAGAAGCTGCACGACTTAAAATATCTACCTGCCCTTTAAGTTTATAAAGATTGCCCTTTGTGGCAAACACTGAAGGCTCAGGTCTCTCAGGGCTGTGGAGGTGCTACAGAGTAACTACAAACATTGCAGCAAAAAACAAGCCCATGTCTGACAAAACACTGAATTCTGCTGCAGTTAAAATTGTTGCATGTAAAGGAAAGCAGGAGGACTGTATAATAAAGACCAGCTGAACACCCACAATATTTTCAAGGTTCGGCCTAACTAAGGTATGCATGCAGTAAAGAAACTGCCCCGATCTCTACTTCCCTCAAAAGAATTTGAATGGAGTCATGGAAATCAAAAGCTTCCAAAATACAACTCTCCCAATCACCACTTAGACGTAGAGACATGCAGCAAACAGAAAGAGCAATTTAATATGAAAGTAAGACCTTACCGTGTCTGAACTTCCTTCCAGCAGTATGTTGATTGCTCTGTTCACATCCCCATTACAATCATGTAGTGCCACTATGCACTCATCCTGGTTTTTCCCCGTCACTTCCATAAGCTGGCAGTGAAAGTCAGACATGTTAAAATATCTAAATTATCATCATAAGAAAATAAGAGTTAGTACCAGCACAGATTCCAAGAAAGAGCATAGCTACTGTGTCAAAGCAAACTAAAATCCTCAATAAAGGTATCTGTATTTTACAGATCTGCTTGCCAGACAAGAGACAGAATGACATACAAAGTAAATGGTAATCAAGAAAGCACTCACTTTCACACCATTTTTTTCCTTTATGCTTGCAGCAAATACTGTTACCCCAGAAAAAGCAGTATATGAGGGTAAAGAGGTAAAAGACCAGGACAGCTCCAGTATCATTCTCTCTCCCTCCCCATCAAACATCCCCTTCTTTATCCCACTGCGTGAGAACAGACATAAGGTAAGCCATGGCAGGGAACAGACCCATCTGGAAAAAGATCCAGACTAAGAAAAAGGTTATTTTTCAGCCAGATCAGCTCCCTTGCTCCATTTCAGCATAAGGCCACACAAAAGGCATTAAGTGATAGCTGTTTAAGGAGACCTAGCACTGAATCATGCACCGTGGATCTTCAGCGCACATCCTGAAGAGTGTGTGATGGGAATAATCACAGTCTGTCACGGGACATCCAGCAACTCCACCCAAAGAAAAAACACTACATGAGCTAGAAATATGTATGTACAATGTAAAATATTGGAGACTTCCTATGCAGAACTTAATTCTTATCCTTCCCACAAGCAGAGCTACAGGCACTATTAATGAGGGTCCTTTGGCTTCAGGAAGTACAAGACCTCACTTCTGGCACAGGGACAGAACAAGTTTATCAAAAGAACAACAAATAGCACTTAATAATGCTTCAGAGGAGATTTTACAAAGGAAAAGAAGTCAAGAAATCTGTTCCTCTGCTGCTTTAATGCATTCACACTAAATCCTTCCCTCCTTCTGGGTGTACCCCTAGGTTCTTCATGAGATGTGATGTGTTCACTAGAACAAAACCACCAACACTCACAGCAGAACAGGGACCTGGATTCTCTGTACTGCTTGAATGGCCTCAGCTATAACTGAGTGATGGGAGCTTGAGCACTACACCCAAAAGTCAGCATGGTAGAAGAAATGGTGTGAGATTTCCTTTTCACAGTGTAATTCTATCATTTTAATGCATATGCAGATCTGGAGGTCAGATTTTTTTTTTAATAACACTTCAATTCAGAGATTACATTTTTACTTTTCCTGAAAAAAGTCAAGATACCAGCAAACTCAGTTTACACAGGTGACATTTTTCCCATGTGCATGTACATGTGGACAAGCTGAATGCACTCTTTATTCTGACAATCATTAAGTATCAAGACCGTATTAGAGATACTAGTCTAGAATAGACATCAGCACAGATGAGTTTTGGCTTAAAGGCTTGTCTACAAAGGAAAATGCATGGGTGTAACTATACAGTGAGAGCTATATTACCACACTATTTCTTGTAAACAGACTTTACAGCACAATAAGAGCACCTTTTCCTAGTTATACCTATGTCCTTCTGAAAACAGTTTCATCTAAATCAGAAACAGATGCACTAGCTCCAAAATGTAAGCCAGCTTTGGAGCACCTTATTGCAGGGCAGTAAAACACTGTACCATAAGAAACATACTTGTTTCACTTTATCTTCAAAATCTGCATCGTTCTTATCGTAGATCATCTGAGCAAGCCGAATCTGTTCTGCTGTTGCCTGAAAAACACAAACATCCAATAAAGTACACGAAAGGTAACAATGATTTTTTTAAAAGTATCTCCTAGTGTCACTATTTTTTTTTTCTCTCCAGATTCTCAAAAAGAACATATACAACATGCACAGAGGTGCTATGGGGAAGGGATTAACACCTCCTCCATGCCCATTTTACAGTTAAAAAGTTAGCTGGGACAGAAGCAATTTCAACACATTCTAATGTGTTTAAACCACAGTTAAATGTCACCATGTAGACAAGACAACCATGTAATAAATTAGAATTTACCACAGAAGCCTACGCTTTGGTATTATTACTTTTATGTATTATTTATCACTCCATAGTTAGAGTTTTATTACAACAAACCGGCACAGTATTTCTAAATTAACCACATCTCTGATTATTCCTGCTCACATCACTTTCCACAACTCTCCCCACAACCTGACTGTAGTTTTACGAGCAATTAAAAAGAAACTGAGTTGTGCCTCAAGATTTTGCCCGTGAACAGTTGCACTTATTTTCTTTATATGCAAATACTGGTCTCCGAAAACTGCTAAAGGATCTTGCAATTGATGAAGTATTTGGTGCTTCTCTAGCGTTTCTGGACCACAAATCCATGCTGGCAACTTCTACAAAAGCTGAAACACTAAAATGGATGGATGCAGTAAAGTGCCATAAATCCAAATAGACTATGACTATTTGTACAATATGACTAGACAATATGACTGCCCCTGAGAGAAAGCAACTCAAGAACATTAATACCGCATCATACAGGCCACTCTTCATAGTGTGGCATTTGCAGTCTGCTTGAACTGTGGTCTCATGAAAATACCAAAGAAAACTGTATGCTACATGATCCTGGGCCTAATTTGATTTCTGCTCAAGCAGAAGAGGCTACCATCTCATGCTACAGAAGGCCAATACTGAAGAGAACCAGGACCCAAAATGAGACTTGATGTGCTGCAGAAGACTTCTTCACTGAGAAAGGGACCATTTCATCCACTGAAATTCTTGGCGGAAAGGATTCATCCTGGGCAGCCGGTTGAACCTCACCTTTCGCAGTCTCACTTCACAGGATACACACAAGAAACCCTGTGCCTCACGAGTTCAGACTTAACCAGCCTCAAACTTCTTCACTTTTGGAGTTTACCACAAATACAAGCTCTAAAGGAGGTCGCCAAGTGTAAATGTTGAGAAGAGTCTAAAAATTACCCTACCATACACCACCAGCTGCTTATTTTCTGAGAAGTTACTGCAGCTGTCCCAGTTCCTTGAGGAAAGCGACATTTGCTGTGCTCAGAGGCTACGTTCCAAGACAATTAGCATTTGTAACACAGTTAAGTACTCTGCACTACTTCACATTTTCAAAGTGTCATGCTGACAGCTTCATACGTCACTTGGAAACAGAGAGGAGAGCCTACTCTGGAATTCCCAGTGCCAGCCCTGGGGCCACCCTCCAGGAAAGCCTGCCGGTCAGTGCAGTTCTATGTGCAAAGAAGCTCGCTCCTGCTGTCTGCTAAGAGCTCAGTAGAGAGCAAAAACAAAAGGTCTGCTGGTTTCAGGAACTAATCCTTGTTCATCCATCCTCTCCCTCCGACTTCAGCCTCCTCAGGCCCACTGCAACTTTTAAGCTAGTGAAGAGACTTCCTTTAAAGAGATCCAGAGTAAAAACATTCAGATAACATAAGTTCTCTAGAGACATGATGGCATATTTGACCAGAAACAGGAAGCCATTAAGATTCATTTTTTCCATAAACCAATTTTTTTCCAAGTCCATGTTAGAAGACAAAAATATACCAATTTTAAAACAGTATCAAATGTGTGACAGTATCCAGTTTTCCTGTGTAAGCAGAGAGCTTAGAAACAAGTAGGTGCAGTATCACTGATTTATGCCAGTGAATTACACCCAGATGGAATTGAAGACTGGAAGAAAAAAAACCCAACAAAACCCCACAAGATGAGTTTACTACCCAAACACCAAATCAGTGTCACAAAAAGTTTTGTTTTTTTCCCCAGCGAGTCATTCTTTATTTTTAAGGTACCATCATTACAAGTAACATTGTAGTATCCTATAAAAAAGTATAATTAAGTTTTAGTTGTGACTAACTAGTTTAAGATGCTAACTAGTAGCATCTTAAGACAACTAAAACTTTCCTCAACCTTGTAAGATATATTACCTTTGCAGCATAACAGAGGGAAGGATATTTTTAACTAACAACTTTGAACTATGAGAAAATGGAAGTGTCCAAAACACAGAATTAAGTGAAAGTAATAGGCCCAGATCTTAAAATAAAATGGTGTATTTATTACACAGAAACAATGCAAAAGAACGGTGATGTAATTTCTTAAATAACTTAAATGATGATCAATGTGATATTATGACAATGAAATCTCCATTTAGGAAAGCAACATCATTCTACATTCAGAAAAATGAATCAGTGGTAATTAAACCGTAAAATCCCACATGTTTCTGTTGACCTGTAAAGCCTGACTAAGCAGTAAGGTCCATCTGAGATCTAAACAACAAAAAAATATGGTGCTCTAAAACATAATTGCTGCAGTGGAAAAAAAAAATCTTTTCCACTGAATTGACCAAATCAGTATCTATTACACAAGAAGTAGAAAAAGCAGACAAAATGCAGGAAAAGGTTCGTAAGACTTAATGCTTAAAATGAATTAATCACAAAGGTTAGAAAGGCCCTGCAGTGATACTCACTGCAACCTCCCACTGACAGCATGCCCCATCAGTGGGGCTGCCTGGGGCCAGAGAGAAATACCACAACCTCTCCAATCTATAACTGTGTTCATGGTAAACTTTTTTTTCCTTTTAACAGCTGGAAGTTCCAGTGTTCCAACTTGTGCCATTGCCTCCCTGAGAACAGTCTGGCTTCACCTTTTCTATACCCTTTCATGACCTACCTGAATAGAAGATACAGCCTTTGCCTTGCCTTCTTAGAGATGACCAAATCCAATTCCCTCAGCCACCACCCATTCATCCTGTGCTCCAGCCTCTCAGCCATCTTTGTAGCTCTTCACTGGACTTGCTCCCATCTACCAATGTGTTTTGCGCAAGGGAACCCAAAACTGGGCAGAGTACTCCACTGCTGTCTTGCAGGTGTCAAAAAAGGGGAAACCACCACTTCTGTCAACCTGCTTGCTATATTCCTGCAGACTTACTTCTTATAAAACAAATTCATCTGTTGAAAGTCACTTCCTAAATCCACACATTAGCATGAATCACCACTATGCGAAGTGCTGCAACGCAAGAAGATAAGGGCTTCAGCTCACATAATTAATATTGTACAAAACAGAACAAGAACTCCTCCATGTTAAAGATCAGTCTACAAAACAATAAAAGACACAATTTCCCAAGGGAGCACCTCTAGACTGATGCATTCTCTGCCAGCAGAGAACTGAGGCAATTCTTGAATGGAGTCCAATTTTGAAAAGTACCTGACAAGAGAATAATGCTAGGAGCAGAGACATTTTGCACTCTCCATAACACAAACATACAACTTAACTATTTTGCTGCTGAGAATCAAGACAATGGGGTAAGAGCTTCATTTCAATCTCATAGACTCAAAATAATTTTAGTCCACTAGCAGATGACCATCTACATTTCACTTTGGAAGGACACTGCACAGGAAGTTTAGGATTTTGTGACTTGAAGATATGCTGAACCATGCTGTAGAACACAGCATGCATCTAACAAAGCTTTTCCCACCCACCCAAATTCCTCTACTGACCAGAAATCTCCTAGCATTAGGAGACTGGCATACAGAATAGCTGAAATCTGAGGACACTGAGGTCACAGAACAGAAATCCTGACATAGGCATAGAATTCCTCACTAATGGGAAACGTTGCTGAAGAACACAAAGCTGCTTTAGAGACAAAAATACAAGAACAATGTAATGCTGTTCTGGACTGCTGAGTAATTAAAGCAAGATATCAAACCTACTCTTCCAAAATAGACCCTGATTTTCCCTCCTGTCTTTTCTCAGTTTTTACCGACTTAGGGAAAAAATGCGTACCATTACATGCTCACTTTCAACTCAAAGAAGATTAGATAGTATCACATACCTGTACTACTTGTTTCTGTGGTTGTGTTGGCTGTGTGGTTGAAATTTGTGTTTTGTCCCGAGTGCCCCGGGTACGTTCACTGCCCACCGAAGTCATCATATACAGTATATACAAAACAATGTATGTACAAAATAGAAAATCTGAAAGGAAAAAAAAAAAGCATGAGTTCAGGCAGGGTACTGATTCAACACCCAGATAATACACAAATGCAACAGTTTGAAGTCTCCCTTCCTTTATCATGAACTCTATACAGAGACTCCTGAGAAAGTAGCTTTAATACACTATTATTGGATTTACCACAGTCTTTACTGCAAAGGGCGAAATGAGGTGGATAAAAAGCATTTTGTCAGCTGATTGGGATCTGTCCAGATCTGTACTTGCAGACGACATCTAAATCACAGCTTTTTCCAGTTATTTAACATACAGACTTTTCTACCTGCTACTCTGCTGAAATTCCAGCTCCAGCTGTATCACTCCTTAAGTTTCTGTAATACCTGCTGTCTTGCTTTGATGCCTGGAATCTAACCACACTCATGCTCACACAGAATGCTAATGCAAAAATCACATCCACAAACGAGGCAGTTCCTCTTTTCCCTGTGCTATCCTGCACATATACAGAGGTAATGACCAAGCCCACTCTCCTTCTCACTTCTCATCTGTAAGAGAAATGATGATGCTTACCTTTAAATCCAGGCTCTGTAACCAGTATTTTTGGTTTGTTCTCCCTCATACTTAACAGAAATTATTTACAAGACTACCTATTACCCTGCTTGAAACATACCTTTGTTGTATAGCAACAAAGAAACCCAAAAGAAAACCCAAACACCACACACACATCACTGCTATCCCGTTTGTGGCAGTCAGCTTTCATTCTCATTCATCCTCCAGCATTAAAATTACTTTGAAACAAGAAATTTATTATTCCCCCTGTGTCTGTACAGCATCTAACACAAAGTTAATTAATAAGTACGGTTTATAGTAGCTATGATAACTGGAAACAGATCTTTCAACAGGTGAGAACAGTCACAGTCAGCTGTCTGGCTTCTGTCCCCATGACATCAGGAAGTAAAACTGCAAATTTAGGGATCTAAGGACAACCTCCAAGTGGTGCACCTGGGCAGAAGGAGATGTGTAAACAAGCAGCAAAGTGGTTTTACTGTAGTGCCATTGTATAAACATGTCTCAGTATATGATTTGTCAGGGCAGCAGCTTTAGTGCAAGCTGGCTAGCACAAAGTTCAATGCACAATAATGCTCAGATGAAAACTGAGCAAACTGCTGTGACTGCATGGATGAGGATGTATTCAATACCCAACTGCTCCCTAACATTCACGAGTAATGGGTACTCAACAATTCAAGTTGCAATCAGATGCTTCAGTTTAAACATCGACTCAAGAATCAAGCCTCATCTAGAATCAAGACGACAATTCACCCAGTTATCAGCTGAATCTCTTTGTCACTTTAGAAATAGATTTTTGCTGGCCAAACCCCAACATTGAATTTCTTATCTGCTACTTAAAGCATTGAATAAAGTATGAGGAGAAAGTATATTTTCATGAACTCTTACATATTTAACAAGAAAAGGCCTGCCTTTACCAGGAACTGACTGTAGTATG
Source organism: Phaethon lepturus (assembly GCF_000687285.1). Taxonomy (NCBI): domain Eukaryota; kingdom Metazoa; phylum Chordata; class Aves; order Phaethontiformes; family Phaethontidae; genus Phaethon; species Phaethon lepturus. The sequence goes on along the minus strand of NW_010550999.1, from coordinate 2,968 downwards.
AGCTGAACTGGAACACAGTGTTTCTCCAGCTTTATGAATATATTTACCAAAGCCAAGCTGCCTCCCAGTCTCTTAAGGCAGTCTAACATTGTGGTCTTCTACACAGAACACACAGGCCTTCAGAGCACTGCAGCTGACACACTAAAAGCCAGATATAGTCAGAACAGAGGTTATTTGAGCTCATGACTGTCCTGTGGAAAGCAAAATATTAAGTAGATGTGGAGATGTTCTGAACAGCAAATTCAACACTTATCATTGCCTATCTGGTCATGGCTGTGCACTGGTATTTTAAACATTACGGACAGTCTTCAGTTGAGTTTGCAGTTGAAATTACTTTTGCTCTTTGTGTTAAAATCTGCTTTATAAGCCTTGCTGACTGGGCTGCCAACGTTCAAAAACCTAGATTTATACAGACTAATGATGAACTTTGGGTTATTTTTGGTTGGGTTTTTTTAAGTATTGGTCAGTTAATCAAAACTTGAACCTAGCACAACGACCAATGAAAAAAAGTCCTGAACAGAGAACATGACAAAGAGCACTAACCTCTCTGAAAGACAAGCTAATAGTTTCAAATATGATTGTCTGGAATTAGCCCACTGTGATTTAAGATATTTTGAGAAATTACTCCACTGGGTCTCAATTTGTTCATTATTTCTGAATTAACATCATGTTTTCATAGATTCTGGTACCTAGGAATTCTGACATACATTTCAATGCTATTTTCTCTAATTTCACCAAAGCTACTCAAAATACTGTGATCCATGTTTTGGACATGACAGCAGCACACACACATAAAAAAAGAGTTTTCTGTTTCTTTGTGAAGCACACGCTTTACAAAGAACTACAGCCTACACTTCTGATAGCCAGGCAACCTATGGTACCCGATGAGGTATTTTACAGTGTCTCTGTACCACAGCTGTTTAAGCCATGTTTGTTTTTCAGGATGAAAGGATACTTTAAGGAAAAAGGCAGGCACACAAGCATTTGAAACACTCCTGGGGGATGAAGCAGCACAGCAAGATCAGCCTGCTGGTGGGAGCAGAGCCAAACCACCTGAACAGTATAACAGGATCTTTAAAGAAGATCCTCATCTTGCTGATCGCGCAGCCCATGAGCGGCACAATTTGGCAACACGTCTGAAGCAGAAAACCAGCGAAGGCAAGAGCCTCTTCCTGGAAGCAGTATGGACTTGTACTTGCTTCAGACAAGTGTAGAAACACACCCCTCAGTTTGACATTCCTCATCAAGTCAACACGGACATGCTAAAATCCATTTCAAATACAATCCAGTTTTCTTAAAAGCACAATTAGCAGCTTTATATGAAGAGAGCTATTCTATTTCCCCTCAGTTGGCCCCCACTATCTACAGGCAGTGTCTAGACATAGCAATGAGCCCAGCCCCAGCACACATGAGGAACAGCTGAAGGGCCCTGCTCCACCATTGACAGTGCACTGACCAGGGAAATGTCTCACCTCCCTGGTACAGGTATGTCTTCACCACAGCAGGCTGAGGCTTCACACCATACCACACCTACTCTTCAGAGTACCGAAGCAGCAGGCAGACAGGAGGCAGATACCCACTGCCTTCAAATTACCCTAGTGACTCTGGTTTTGAGTGTTAAGTGGCATATTACTAATTAATAAATAAATAAAGACAGAACTGAACAAGAACATTTCCTTGCTCATAAGTCAGCTTCTTATACCTTCCAATTCCTCATACCAAAGTCTGTTTGTCAGGCTGTTGTCATAGCAATGAGTAGGATACCACAAACTGATGAACTTAATTTTAACTGCAGATCAAATGAGGAAAGAAGATTTGAGACTGGGAGGAAGACAACTCTTTAATTAAAATCTGTTTAATAAAGATAAAAAAAAAATATTCAGACAAGCAGACGTTTCAGCTTCCACGTCAGGGTCTGGCTCAGTGCGAAGGTCCCTTATAAGCAGTTAATATCTGACCGTGTAGACAGAATGCAACTCTAGTAAGCAGCCAAAATAGCTATATTTTGAAGAAGTAGATACATGTTAAACAAAACAGACCCTCAGAGCACTAGGAGAAAAGGAGGAGAAAGCATTGAAGAAAGAGACTGGACTTCCCTGTTGTGTCGTTACAACTGTTGTGTAAAGAAGGTAGTCATACCTTCTTTCATGACAACAACAAAAAAAAGCAGCACAAGATTGCTGTAAACCTTTTTTTTTTTCCCCACTGATGTAATCTAGTATCTTCAGAGGAAGATTGTCTTTACTTCTATTTTAAAAACAACACAAAACCTCAAACAAAAATTTAAAAAAGCTTTGATCCATAGTTAAGAAAAATTGTTCACTGCAAGTATATTTAGCTTTTCAAGCTCCAAGGAATTCAAATGTCAGCACTTCCTCATAAAGCAAATAACTAGACTTAAAAATGGAAAGCAAGAGGCATTTAAGAGGAAAACCGTTCCAAATATCAATGTTTTGTTTGCTGTAGTGTTTTGATCTGTATGGCAAGTCTTGCCCAAGGACTTACACTACAACAGCAGATATTGTATAATAAGCTGTCATCAGACTGGTGATGGAATGGCAACAATTATTCTGGTTTCCAAAAGCGGTACCGAAGTATTGGTATCTCAACACTCAGTTCTCCTAAAGAGACCAAATCTCACCTCTTCCCAAAGTCTCCATACTGTAAGTCTTACCCAACACATTTAGTTGGGTTTTTGCTTTGGATTTTGGAAAGAGAAGAGAAAGGCAAAGAATCAAAGCATAACTGAATGCATATCAACACAAAAAGCAGGTTTTTAAAGCTAGCATAATGTTTTCACTGATCTTTTGTTCAACTTTCCTTCAGCAACAAATCTAGTCCTTTTGTTGTTGCAAGCCCTACAAGACACATTAAATCTATTGCTGAACTTCCAGGGACAGATCACATACAGCAATACCACCTGGCTTTCAAGAATCTTTCTGAAGTTAAATATTCACTTCCATCAGCT